>NW_012267221.1:35344438-35427356 GCF_000151885.1 Dipodomys ordii | reverse complement strand
TTGCTTTGTATGTCCCTCCCCCACAGTATAACCCCTGTTTTCACTGTATTTGATGTTGGTATAATTTGTGGAGGGGAAGGGAAAAAACAAATTGTGTTTAAATAGGGATACAGGTGGACCCATTGCAACAATGAGATGTACAAGTCGTTATGTCGAAAAACTAACTTGACAACTTTGGCCAAGGGTGGGTTGTGGGGGTGGGAGGGGTAGGGTGGGGTGGAGATGGGAAGGGATGGGAAGGGGAAACAAAGGAGGAGGCTACAATGCTTGATAAGAAATGTACTCATTATCTTGCCCATGTAATTGTAACTCCTCCGTACAGTATTTTCACAATAAAAAACAAGAGAGAGAGACTTCTCTGAAGAGGAAATAAGAATGGCCAATAGATATATGAAGAAATCCTCAACTTCTCTAGCCAGAAAAGAAATGCAAATCAAAACAACCTTGAGATTCCACCTCACCCCAGTTAGAATGGTTGTAATAAACCCTGCTCTCTTTTGATTGTAATTTGCCTGGAATTTCTCGTATCCTTTCACTTTTAGTCTGTGTATTTCCTTAAGGCTTAAGTCAGCTAAAGTATTATTTCTCATTGATATTTTTTTTGGGGGGGGGGGTCTGGTCGTGGGGCCTGAACTCGGCCTGGGCGCTGTCTCTCAGCATTTCAGCTCAAGGCTAGCGCTCTACCACTTGAGCCACAGTGCCACTTCCGGCTTTTTTCTTTTTGCTTATGTGGTGCTGAGGAATCGAACCCAGGGCCTCAGGCATGCAAGGCAAGTGCTCTACCACTGAGCCGCCTTCCCAGCCCTCTCATTGATATTTGCAATCTGACTTAGTTCTAGTTCTTTTATATGGTGTGTTTAATTTTTTTTTTTTTTGGTTGGTCGTGAACTCTGGGCCTGGATGCTGTTCCTTAGCTCTTCAGCTAAAGGCGAGTGCTCTACCGCTTGAGCCACAGTGCCTCTTCCAGCTTTTAATGCTTATGTGGTGCTGAGGAAGCACTCTCCAGCCCCAGCCATGGTTCTTAATATGTGAAAATAATTTTATTTAGTAGCTTAAAAAGCTTTTTGAGATGATTTCTGACACCTGAATATTGCTTCTCCAATCAACAGAAATTATTACACTTTCAGTGACATAGTATTTTTTACCTCCTAGTCTTTCTTTACATCAATTGTTACAATGTTTGAAATTCAAAAGCAACCAATATAAAACAACTAAGGAGGGATGGGTAACAATGATTGACAAGTAATGTACTCATTGCCTTACTCATGTAACTATAACCCTTCTGTACAGCATCTTTACAATAAAATAAAACAAAAGAAAAAATGAAAGAAAAAAAACCAACTAAGTTAACTCAAGACTTTGCGCAGCCTACGATGTGCATGTCACTCTTAGAAATAATCCTTGGGTGGTGGAAACTCTCAACAGCCACAAAAGGTGGTCTGCTGGCTAGCTCTTGTTATGGAAAGAACCCAAAACATTCAATGACAACTAATATTTTAAGGTAATCTGCATGAGCTTACTTTAAAAACTAAATACATAAGTAGGTCTGAAAGTATGTAAACAAATGATAAATTTAGATTTTTATGGACTAGGTAATAATTTGATGAAGGGGCGTCAGAAGATAGCTTGCCAGCAAAGGGACCTTTCATTTTTCACTCTATATCTATATTCTCATTTAAAAAAAATAAAAAAACGCTCTCAAAAATTCTGTATTGAAGAAATATACATCCCAGTATCTTTTTACTACAAGGTAAAAAATTTAAAATATGAATCTCAGATGGGCTTTTTCCTTTTTTTGAAACTTTTTTGATTTTTAAAAAGTACCAACATTACTTTTTCAGCTTGTAAAATGTGAATTGCAGCTTACCCTCAAATTACTTATAAGATTAAAGTTTGTCTCATAAGTTCTTGTGCTTGTTTAATGATTCAATAACAATTTAGAATTCTTGGCAGTATGCACAGGACTAATCTACATATCTGACAAAATTAGAAAATTGGGAGTCTTAGGGATTCCTCCCATTTTCTCCAAATAAAGACATGCATGTTTCTATGTGATATGTTATTGATTCTTAAAACCAGCTTATCCAAAAGGTTCTTATTAGATTCTTTGTGTGTGAGTGTGTGTGTGTGTGTGTGTGTGTGTGTGTGTGTGTGTGTGTGTGTTGAGGGAGATTACTTTGATTTGTTTTATTTGTATTTTGTTGATTGCTTTGTTTCTCTATATTTCTTTTATTTTGTTCTTTCGATACAACTCAAGACAATGCTCCTTCTAGGCAAGCACTCTACCACTTGAGGCATATCTCCAGATCTTTTTGCTACTGATTATTTTTCAGGTAGAATCCCATGATTTCAGCCCATAATCCTTTTATCCTTGCCTCCCATGTACCTGGAATTATAGATATGTACCACAATATCTAACTTGCTTGTTGAAATAAGATCACACTAAATTTTGGCCATGTTGGTACTGAATATTTTTGACCAATCTGTTCCTCCCAATATTATAAGGGCTTCTCTACCCTTTACCTCCCATTACTAATTTTAAGTTGAAGATCATAGAAAATAGAAAATGTATCTGTAATTTTCTACTGTTTCTGTTGTCTGCAGTGTGCTGGGTTATTTTTTTCATGTACTTTTATCGTTTGTATAAAGTTACAATAGAAAATTATACTGCTTAATATTTTTTTCAACCAGTTATCAGTTCAAAATATGTGCTCTATTCTTTTTCCCAGGAATTATACATTATGACTAGTGAAGAGTGATAAACTAAGCTTAGCAAGTTCTAAATTCAAACCAGATCCCAAACCAAGGCACAGGCTTTTGATCCTTCTGCCCAGAGAGGCAATTTCTATCTAGTCTGGCTATAACTGGATCACCAACCATCAAAAGCATTGTTTTTATGGGGAGCATTCCAGAAATTGATTCAGAAATTTCAAATCACAAAATTTGTGGAATATATTCATCATTTTGCTTAAAAGTGGGCCAAATCAAATGTGGTATATATGAACAATGAAATTTTACTTATCCATTAGAAAGAATAATACTATATCATTTGAAAAGAAATGTAAGGAAACACATGTTGAGTGAAATGAGTCAGGCCCAGAGAGAATAGGATGCATGTTTTCTTTCATATATGGAAGCTAGAATTATTTTTTTAAAGATGTAAGTAAACACTTTGTGGTTACATTATAAGCATACACAAATGTATTAACC
This sequence comes from Dipodomys ordii, assembly GCF_000151885.1. Lineage (NCBI taxonomy): Eukaryota > Metazoa > Chordata > Mammalia > Rodentia > Heteromyidae > Dipodomys > Dipodomys ordii. The sequence continues at coordinate 35,424,146 of NW_012267221.1, read as the reverse complement.
AAAATATGGCAGATTCAGGGTAAAATTCTAATGTAATAATTCCTTAGAAAGGAAAACTCTAATAAAATAAACACTGGGACATGTGTACTTGAAAATACGGCAGGGAAAGTGTGTGTTAAAAGGAAGGGAAGAGATGAATAAAGAGAGAATGAAGTGGAAAATTGAGGGAAGGGATGAGGTTGGAAGGGATGCGGAGAATGATGAAAGAGTGACATTGAACAAGATGTGTTGTATTCATAAACTGCCTTGTTGAATGGCAATTTCTTTGTACATCTACTTAAAGATAATATAGATAGACAGACAGACAGACAGATAGATAGATAGATAGATAGATAGATAGATAGATAGATAGATAGATAGAGTGGGTTGTGGGGCTTGAATTCAGGGATTTGACCCTGTCCCTGAGCCTCTTAGTGCTCAAGGCTAATGCTGTACCACTTGAGCTACAGCTCCACTTCTGGTTTTTGAGTGGTTAATTGGGGATAAGAGTCTCATGGGGACTTTTTGTCCATGCTGACTTCGAACCTCAATCCTCAGATGTCAGCCTCATGAGTAGCTAGGATTATTAGACCCAGCTATAAAATACATTTTTAATGGATTAGGTCCCATAATTAAAGTGTCAGAGTAAATCGAGCCCTTAGATGCTTTCCTAGCAGTTCAAATGGAAACCTTCAACTTAACTACCTCCACTTTATTAATTTATTTATTTCCAAAGCCTGAGATCACCCTTCATACAGGCCATATCTGATAATAAGAAGAACATTCAAGCAATCATCCAGATGTTGCTTTCTAATTTGACAGTCAACTAGATTAAAATAATATGGTGATTGGTATACTGATTCTGTATGCCAATTTCACAAATAGTCAGCGAATGTCCTTTCTACAAGAAAGGAAGTAGACTGCTGAACATCAAACTCCATTTTCAAATCTGTTGTGCATGTTTCAGATGGGGCAGGGCTGACAACAAGACAAGAACATGGGGATCTCCTGATGACAACTGTGTGCCCAGGGGGCCTAATGTATTTTATGACAAAACCTTTGCATCCACTATACTGACACTGTAATTGTGATTTCACCTCAGGAGGTTTGGCTTTTATTTTAATTCATACTCCTTGAGAATTAACCATAAATGTTCACGTTTAAAAATAGTAGCCAATGACCTAGTTAATCCCTTGGATTTATGACATGAAAAGAATGTGAGCCAATGTTGTGGTACTCACTGGAAATCCTCCAAAAGTTTCACCCTTTTATTCCAAAAAGGGTATTACCAGTACTTAGACACTGAACAAACCAAACACTGGAAATGTTACACAGCCTTTTTTTTCTTTCCAGAAACTCATCCATGCATGTTTTCAATTTATTCCAAAACCATCTTTAGAAATTAAAACACACAGAGCTAATGCAAGGCTACCTTCCAAACCTATTTTACAAATAAAATTCTTAGTTGCTCTGTGAAAAGAATTCTACTAAAGTAGAAATCTCACCTTTATTTGAAGTTCTAATTAGAAACAACATTTTGGACTAGCTTGCTCCACAAAGGCTATTAACAAATCATTTCCATGGTGGCACAGATGGATAAAGTTGTTTATAAAAGGTACTCTGGTAAGATATACTATATTTACACTAATAATAAAGTTCTGTTAAGTAAGTGATAAGAACCAGAATCATGTGAAGAAGTATGATACGGTACCATGTCTCAATTTATTTCTTTATTATTCAGCGAATATCTTTTGAACAGCCATTTTGATGTGTATAGTAGATATGCTGTCTGCCCCCTGGAGGTTATAAGAAATACAGACAAAAATCGGTTGCACAAATGAAGGTACAATTTGATGAATGATGGAATGGAAAATAATAGATTTTGAAAATGAATAACAAGATAGGTATTTTTTCTTTAGATGGGGTGTTAGAAAAGTATGTTGGGAACACAACATTTGAACTATGATGTAAATAATGAAAGTCTAAATATTCAATGATTGTTCAATATAAACCACATGCCTTATGTAATAGTCATGAAGAAGTTAAGAGGTACAGAATTGAAAGAAGATTGATATGGCTAAGACTATTAAAAGTGGCTTGGATTACATAATATTTGAAAGGTCATGTGGAAGACAGATTATGGCTTGTAAGCCATGGATTCTAAATTTATTTATATTATAAATTCAGTTAGAGAAAATGTTTAACTTTTCTAGGCATTTGTTTCTTCTTTGATAAGTTGATGTTTATTGTATTACATGATTCTTTCATAAAGATTAAATTAGTTAAAATAAATAAACTTGGAAGAGTATTCAGTATAAAGGAAGTACTCTAGTATTGCACTATTACTATTTATTATAATAAAATATTGAAAGCCTTGAAAATATGTGCCAGTTTGTGTCATTTTTCAGAACAGAAATCAGAGGTCAGACAGTATTTAGACAATGAATCATCCTCATATGTTCCATATCACAGACACCTAGCTTTTCAAAAGACAAATCATAAATGAACAAATGTATTTCTGCTTAGCAGAACCTCATATGCAAAAAACCAGCCATGAGCAGATTGCAGATACCACTCCCTTAATAACACAATGACCCAAATTAAACTTTTGTAGGTATCATAAGTTCCAAAAAGAGCTAAAAATCTGGAAGTTCATCAACTTGAGTTAGTATTAAACAAAAAGTTTCTGATTGATAGAGGAAACAGATCCACTGATCAACAACCTCCCAAACAAACTTTAGAATCTAACCATTTTCCTCCTATCTAACCTAGCAAGCACCTACAAACACATGAAAAATGTTAGTTGAGGTTGGCCAAGCCCTGGTCCAAGTCAGTTCAACTAGCTACTACTGCTGAACTTGGTGATGACACAGTCATGAAAAAGTAAATGTTGCTTTAAATTACTGCATTTAACAATAGTTTTCAATGTAGAAAAAACAAACTGTAATTCATCTACATTTGATACTATTGTCAAAGCATTGAACAGATTATTTTAAGTGATGGCAAAATATGAAAAATATAAAATAATTATATAACATACTTAGGAATCATGGTTGAGGAACGTGCCAGAGACCAAAAGACTGAGAGTATCTGCTTTGTAAAAGTTAACATTTGTCATGTTCAAAAAACGATTGCCAGTAAGAATTGATTTTTATACTAATACAGGAAGTTACAGGTTTCTGTAATGGTCCAGGCTTATAATCAAAGATTATGCTTTTGCTGTGTTTCTAACGCATTTATAAGATTACTTCCTTGTTGCTTTGTATGTCCCTCCCCCACAGTATAACCCCTGTTTTCACTATATTTGATGTCAGTATAACTTGTGGAGGAGATGGGGAAAAACAAGTCGTTTAAGGATACAGGTGGACCTGTTGCGACAATGAGAAGTACAAGTTGTCATGTCCAAAACGAGCTTTACAACGCCAGTGCGGGGGGGGGGGGATTGGGGGGGAGGGGAAGGATTGGGATTGGGATTGGGATTGGGAGGGGGGAGGCTGGGAAGGGATGTGAAGGGTAAACAAAAGAGGAGGTTGCAATGCTTGTTAAGAAATGTATGCATTATCCTGCCCATGTAATTGTAACCCCTCTGTACAGTATGTTCACAAATAAAATAAAATAAAATTTAAAAAAAAGATTATGCTTTTGCAGTGCCCAAAATCATCACTAAGAATCTTAAAAACAAAAACAAAAACAAAAAATTCAGTGCTTAGCAAAGCTCTAGCCAAGATGAATTAGAATCCTACAGCATTTGATAGTCTTTAGGAAACAGTACCATTGGATTTCTTCTGCTTTTACTGGTTGCATCTAAAATGAAGAATAATACTGTGGCTTATTCTTTCCACCCAGTTTTACTCTACTGGACAGTTTTTCTCCACATGTGGTGTTCACAGAGCCTTTTCCCCCCTTGTGAGGCTGTTGAAAACAAAGCTGTAGGTATGTGAGACTTGAGCATTCACAAAGGAATATTGGCGGAACTCCAGTCCTTTGAAGTTTAGTTCAATTCTTTAGGCTGTAATAGTTTCCAGTCTGAGTTGCAGCTCCAGTATTTTGCATCTTATAAATGTTTGCTGTTGGAGTTGTTAAATCTATTTAAATTTGGTAAATTGGGAACAATTAAATGACTGTGTTTATAATAAATACCTGCAACACAATTTCATCTATGAGTTCTTTTAAATTAAAAACCAAAAATACTCAACTTTCTCCAGTGCTTACAAACTACCTAATAACTACCTTATTAAAATGTATGTGGTAGCTATATCAAAAATAATCTGTTTCTCTGTTCATGAATTTCCACCATATTACTAACCAGAAATGAGATACACTGCATATTCCCCAAACCTTAAAATCCCTGCCATGTCTGAGGTGAAGAAAATAAAAGAAAGAATGAATGGCAGTTCACCCATAATCCTACATTCACCCATAATCCTAGGTTCAAAATATGCCTAGAATTATTTACATACAAATTATCAAGTCAAATATTAAGTGTAAAGAAATAAAAATTTCTCACTATTTTAGACAGCTTTTATGTCAAAGCCTCCCTCCTTAGCAAAATAATGGCTTATTTTAGAAAAAACTTTCAGAGTACAAACCATCTGACAGTGTATTTATACTTAAATATTAACACAAAAAATCTGTTTATATTACATATATTGCTTCATATTCTTTCCTTTTTCTTCTCCTATTCTGTGACTGGGTCTCTGTGCCTGATGCTTTCATTAATTGGCTGGCACTCTACCAACGGAGACATGCCTCCAACCCTTTGTTTCATATTCTTGATTTTTAAAAATTCATCTTGGGTTAATATTGCACATAATTTTCCTTCTTGGACCTCAATGTCATAGCATGAGCCTGAACAGAAAGCAACAGCCTTCCTAAAAGGAATAGATAGAGATTAGAAATCTGAGGCTTGGGGGCGAGGGGATTGAGGGGCAGATTAAGGAGTCACTACTAATCCACAAAAAGGAACCTAAATCCTGAATAAAAGTTGCCTTGTGGTTCTTGGCCAACTCTTAAGTTACGAAAGCACAGCGTGCAACTCAGTGAAAACAGCCCAGGGCAGCATTGGGGTGTTGATTGCTGAGCAGTGATTTCAAACGCCTTACAATGCCAAGGAGGGCCTGAGACTGGGACTGGAGGCATAAAAACTTTTTGTGAACATGTGAAGCGTTCAGCCGGATGGAGGGAGGCCACACACTCCACACTAGAAGCACACTGTCATGAACGTGTTAGAACAAATGTAAATGAAGCAATTGGACATAGCCTGAAGTCTGGCCTTGTACAGGGTGGAAATCCATCATGGGCCAGGAGGTGAACTGTTTTCTAGAGCCAAACCCAATACTTCTGTGGATGTAAGTTAGAGAGAAAGAATTTATGTGTGTTATAACTATCATTTTACTGGTTATGTATAAAGACATTCTGGGTGGTTACTTACAGATTTTAGAACAGATTTGTGTCGATAACTTTGCTTCTTTGAAGACGTTTCCTTACTAGGCGCAGTCTGCCCAACTGGGTCAACTCTTGCCCTCGCTGTTTTTCACCCAAGAGCTCATTTAAAAGAAGTGGAAAATATCTAATAAATAAATGCTATGTATTGTATTCCAGTTTCCTAAAGGTGAATATAAGCTTCTTCTTAACATTATCGCCTTTTTTAACTTAATAACAAAATGAAGAACTAGTACTGTACAATAATATTCTTCTCAGTCTTAGACTACAATGTACTCTTATAAAACAGGTATTTAGATAAGTGAGTAAAATATCCAAATAGCAAGGAAGTTAAATATTTATAATGAACCCAAATTCCAGATGATGGCAGTGATAAATCCTTTAAGAATCTAGTTTGTCTTCTTTGCAAATGGCAAACTAAAAGAAGTATATGGTAAATGGGTAGACACAATATCTTTGATAGAAACAGAAAATGAGAGAACATAAGACTTCTAAAGAAAGAATTAAAAGGAAAACTTTTTGGGGGGCTGGCGGGGGAGAAGGAGGGGTTCCGGTCATGAGGCCTGAACTCTGGGCCTGGGCGCTGTCCCTCAGCTCTTCAGCTCAAGGCTAGTGCTCTACCACTTGAGCCACAATGCCACTTCCGGCTTTTTTCTTTTTCTCATGTGGTGCTGAGGAATTGAACCCAGGGCCTCATGCATGCAAGGCAAGCGCTCTACCACTGAGCCACCTTCCCAGCCCAAAGGAAAACTTTTTTTTTAAAGGCAATCTTTAGTGATCAGCAAAGCACTCTGGTTTCATTCAGCAAGCCCAAGTTTACCTAGGTTGGCATTCTATTTCCTCGTCTGATAATATCATAGGCAAGAACTTCTCTTCCCTTAGACACTGCTACAAGATTTAAGGAATAAAATCTGTATAAAAGGCTTAGCCAACCTTTGGCATAAAGTCAGTCTCTGCCAATGATAGTGTGTGTGTGTGTGTGTGTGTGTGTGTGTGTGTGTGTGTCTCCTGCGGCTTGAACTCAGGGTTTGAGCCCTGTCCCTGAGTGGTTTTGCTCACGTTTAGTGATCTATCACTTGAGCCACAGCTTCACTTCTGGCTTTTTGTGTGTGTGCTAAATTGAAGAGTCTCACACTTTCTTGCTTGGCTTCAAATTACAATTTCCTCAGATCTCAGCCTTCTGAGTAGTGAGGTTTATAGGTGTGAACCACTGGCACTGGACCATAGCTTTCTCAAAAAAAGACAAATTTGAACTTAAAAAAATATACATACTATCCCCTATGTTATCTGTTTGATAGAACAGGGAAGAATGCATTTCAAAAAGTATACAGAATCTTTTTTTTTTTTTGTCGGTAGTGGGGCCTGAACTCTGGGCCTGGGCGCTGTCCCTCAGCTCTTCAGCTCAAGGCGAGCGCTCTACCACTTGAGCTACAGCGCCACTTCCAAGTATACAGAATCTAATACAATTAAAAATGATGAAATGTTTTATGTTTGTCAGATTGCAGTTTGTCTTAGAAAATCCACTGATGTCAGACATGATCTCTTTCAGAGACAATATGATAATTTATAACAATCTACCTAGTCTATGTTTTGTATTTAATTAATGGGTTTTCATTTAAAAAAGAGTTAAAAGGATATTTTTTAATTGTTCTTGGAAATAGATGTTTCAGCTTCACCATTTTTGATAGATAATGTAGAACAATATGGAAATTTACCTTCATAAGGAACTCAATTTTTTAAATCATTCTTATTCATTCTTATATAACCTTTGCAAAGTAAGATTCTGTGATGTGGCAAATTGGCTCAGACAAAAGTGAATACTAACCAAAGAGCAGGATGTTTCTTTCTCCTGATTTTAGAGGAGTGGCTCTTCGTTTTCAGTTCTCCCCTGTAAGGCACTCAGTCACTTCCCAGCCACTCCTCTTGGCTCCAAACAACAAGAACATGTCATCAATTCCCAAAGAGGCAGCTGTATTCACTTACTGTGCTGTAGGCATGCACACATATCAGAATGACACCTAATTAAATACTGAAATCATAAGAAAAAGAACTCTCAAGTTCTGTGTGTTTGAAAGAAAACAAAAATAAATTACTATTGTATATTATATAGGTACAGCATGAAGAATACTGCAGAAGGCAAGAGATTGAAAGGGAACACAAGCACACACAAAATGCACACTCAGGCTAGGGTAATAGCTACACAATCTTGTATCTGTTTAATATTTTCTCTATTTTGAAATCCTTCAAGTAGCTTCAGGTCCTTGTTTTCCAAAATGTTCTAGTTTTGGGAAACAATTTGAAGCAAATGTTCCATTCTATAGAAAAGATGTGGAAAATATTCACTAATTAACCTAATACCAGTGACTTAGGCTTATAATCCTAGCTACTCAGGAGTCTGAGATTTGAGAATTTCCCTTTAAAGGCAGCCTAAGCAGAAACAGCTATACAACTTTTCTCCAATTAATCATCAAATTGCCAGAAGTGGAGTTGTGTCTCAAGTGATAGCATTCTAGCTGAAAAGCCAAGCATAAGTCAGAAGTCCTGAGTCAAGCTCTGGTATGGAAGAAAGAAAAAACAATGAGAACTTATGTTAGAGCAATGGAGGATGACACATGATCTCAGTCATGCTTTCCATACAATTAAGGTCAAAATAATACTTAAATGTAACCCTGCCATCTCATAATCTGTATATAACTCTGCACTATCATGCATAGATTCACTTTTTTTCTTTTTCTTTTAATAAAGCTTCCTTTGTTTGTGTTTGCCATTTGCTTCTGTTGCTTATCTTCCATAGAATTTATTGCTTATGTTTTTGCTTATTCTCATCTTTTCAAAAATAACTGTAAAATTAAACATAAGTCAAAGAGCATTCCTTTAAATCTCCCATCAATCCTTGGAATGTACTAATCAAGAAAAAAAATATTAGCAGGGTATAATTAAAACTATTTTATGAATAATTTTGTCTCAGACAATTTTTAATGGTAATCTTCCCAGGCAGATTAGAAATGCAAGATTATCTTTATAGGCTCCAGATGTGTTGTCCAATAAAAGACATCTTTAGAGCTATTTAATGTATGATTCACTTGTTTCCGCATTTATCAGGCAGAACAAAATTTGACCTAGCATGATATAAGGTATCTTCTTTCAAAAACTGTTAAAAAACCATCCATACAGCTGCTCGTTAATGGACTCTTTTTTTTTTCTAGTAAGATTTCATGGACAAGAAATATATCAACAGTAAAGACCTGCAGATATACTAAAGTGCACCAATGTAGGCCGTTTAAAATAAGCTCCTTGAGACCTACTAGTATCCCAGTGTGAAGGTTAAGCTATGTAGTTAGATAAAGTAGAGCATATTCACTCTGTAGTTTCACTCCTTTTATCTATATGGGATTTGAGTTTGTGACGACTCACATGACATTGTTTATATCTCAGCCAGATGAACCTAACCATTTGGTGTCAGCACTTCTTTCTGATACTAGAGAAGACTATGCATATGCCCACTTCACTAAGTCTTAGAAATCTCAGGAAAGGGATCCAAGTTAATCGTTAAGTGTTCCAAATAATATAACTGATTGCTAAAATACAGATGGCAAAGGCAGATTAGCTATTAGAAAAGTATTTCTGACCATTTTGTTAGTACAAGCACTTGTCACAAAATGAAAGAAATTTAAAAACACAAGTGAAGAAATCAAATGAAAATGTTAAAGCACTCCATTTACATAAAATACTTAAAACAGATAAATTCATAGAGATAGAATGAAGAATGTTTGCCTCATGCTGAGGATGGGAAAAAATGAGGAATTACTACTAGATGGGTCTCCATTTAGAGTAATGAAAATACTTTGGAACTAGACATTGATGATGGTTATATACGTGCTATTATAAATACTATTGAATTTTGTACTCTGAGATGATTTAGATAGTTTATATTGTGTATATACACCCTAGGTTATTTTTGATTTATTATTATCATCTATCCATATCTCTCTATTTTGTTTGTCAGTACTGGAGTTTGGAGTTTGAATTCTGAGTTTTATTTTTCATAGCTGCTGGAATCACAGGCATGTACCAGGCCATCCAGCTGTAGTTTCAGAAGGGAACTTGTGAACTTTTCTACATGGACTGGCCTCAAATCTTGATTCTCTCATTTTCAGGTATGAACTTTCAGTGCCCATCCCAGGCACAGGTTCTTGAAAGGACAGAGTTAACAGCCATAGACCATGTAGCCTTCTGTTAGCTTAAGAATTTATAAATGTATTTACATATTTATTAAATTCTTATCTCATAGAATTCTAATGTTAATCACAGTAAGTAAATTTGTAAATGGATATGTCAGTAATAAAAATTAGGTGATTGAAGTAAAATCATCAAGGAGTAATTGCAACTAATAATTACTTAGAAATAAGATGACTAATAAACAGTTACTATGCTATCTATTTATACTCTGTTATCAGTTGACAAGCCAGAATTCGCCTAATCTATTCACTTTACTTGATGATAATAATACTTATGAATGGAAACAGGACAAGTAGCTAGAGTTATTTTTAATTTCCAGGGTTCAATTTTGAATCATGCCTTATTAATTTTCTTTAAAAATAATAATACCTTTGTTCAGAAAGTTTACAAAGACTGGATTACAAGTTTTTATCCATTATTAAAGTCAACTTCTAGTAGTAGAGACCATCAAAACATTTCAGTGTGTATGGAAATGTTATAACTGCAGTTCCTGCCAATATATCTGTAGTGAGAGAATATGACTTCTAAGTACTGGCTAAGCAAAATTTGCAGCAAAAAGAATCTAGGTCAGCTTTAAGTAAAAACCTGATTCTCTGAGAACGTTAAAATGGGGATTAGAAAGAGAAGGGTGGGAGCTCTGGAATGTAAACAGTTTTGCGATTTAAAATATGTGTATTTGAGTTCTTCAAAGAGTAATCCTTATGTTATCTTCAACATTCATGTCCCCAGTAAATAGTAATCCCCTGTATAACTCTGAATTTTTAGTTTACATGAGGCAGACTATCATCTCTAGAAGAGCTTTTAAATTGTATGTTCCACTGGTAGTTGGAGATATGGGAAATACAGTAAACTCATGGGGAAAGAATATGAAATAATGTATGAAGAAATTTGAAATGTAATAGATTCAAGAAATCAAAAGATCAGAATGGATACAGATGGAGTTAGACTCTGTTATGAATGACACTCTTTCTGACCCAGCAATCTCCCTCATAAATATATTTCAGGTCCTATTAGCTATTAGTAGGGAAAAACACAGTAAAGCAGCCATGGAATATGAATAGAGAACTTACTTGGTTTCTGCCATATTAAGTTGACTTTCCACCTCTATTAGCTTCTCATTGAAATTAAGCTTTTTGGCATAAGCTTATACTTTTCAGTCAAAATTATTTTTTTTATTTTAGGACATGATTTAATTTTTATGATAATTTCAGAACTAATCTCTAAAAAAGTTGTCTTACTTAAATTTACTTCCTCTGAGGAAAATATTTTCATTTGTGTGTCAAAATAAACAAAATTATATAGAAATCTGAAAAAATTTTGATAATTTTGTGCTTTAGATGACTATTTAACAAAACTATCTGCTTTTAAAATTGAGATTATATCTATTTAGATTATAATTTTGACTCCTTTTTCTTTTATTTTACTTTTACAAAAACTGAAAACAAAACCTCTTGTTAAAAAATATTTTCTGAATTTCATGAAACTTTGCTTTTGGTTTCAAACTGAGTTGAGAACTATTTAATCCTCTTCTATGTTATAAATAAATTGTGTAAAATTGGTATTGCTTCTCAAAAATGTCTTATAGAAATAGTTTATGAGCCATTTAGGCCTATATTTTCTGAATACTTTTATTATCTTTAAGTAGTTATACAATGGAGTTGCCTTTCAACAAAGTAGTTTATGAATGCAGTGCATCTTGACCAATGTTACCCCTTTCAACCTTCTCACCCACTCTTCCCAAGCCACCCCTTCCCTCACTTATCATAATTTTAGGTTATGGATTGAATTTTTTGCCATTTAACAAAGTGGTTTATTATGCAATGCATCTTGATTTATGTCATCCCTTCAACATCTCCCCTTGCTCCTTTGACCTATCCCCCCTTAGCTTACATTTCTCAGTTCTTTAATATATACAATAAATTCTTACTTACATTCTTCCCTTTTCCCTCTTAGTCTTCTCCTCCCTCTCCCCTTGGCTCCACACACCCCTCTTGAAAGACAAATATTGGAACTTATTTTGTTGTGCTTTGACTTATTCTTTTTAAAGAATTATACTATTTTCACTCTCCACAGAGTCTATTACACTTCAGTTAATTCATTTGGAACAGCTTGCTACTTATAGGTACATTCTAGCTACCACAAATGAAGGAAACCATGCAATGTATGTTTCTCTAGGTCTGAGTTTCTGCACTTAATATAACTTTTTCCAAGTGTTTCCATTTCCTTACAAATGGTACAATATTATTCTTGCTGATGAATGAGTAGAATTCCACATTTTCGTGATCCATTTTTCCATTGAGGGGCAGTGGAGCTGATTCCATATCTTGGCTATGGTAAATAATGCAACAAGCTAAATAGAAAGCCTACAGAATGGAGAAGATTTTTACCAGCTATGTCAGACAAGAGCCTAATGTCCAAAATATACTTAGAGCTCAAAAATTTAAACCCTCAAAAAAAGACTCTCAAAGAAACAACACAATAAGTAGAGAAAGAATTAAAAATAGCCAATAGACACCTGAAGAAATATTCAACATCTCTGGCATAAAAGAAACGCAAATCAAAACAACACTGAGATTCCACTTCACGTCAGGTAGAAAGGCATTATCAAGAAAATTAACGATAACAGATGCTGGTGGGGATGTGACCAAAAGGGAACTCTACTACCTACACTGTTGGTAGAAATGTAAACTTGTTCAGCTGCTCTAGAAAGCAGTATGGACATTCCTCAAAAGGCTAAACATAGAACTTCCTTATGACCCAGCAATTCCACTCCTAATCATTTGTCCAATAGAGCACAAACAAGGCCACACTAAAGCACCAGCACAGCCATGTTTTTTTATTCTTTTTTATGCATACTTTTCCAGCTAAATCTCATATTTGAAGTTTCCTGGTACAAGATTGATGATCATTCCAATTATCTATTTGGTGGCTTACATAGTCAGGGAATTGTTCCATTTGATCAGAACAATTGACCTTGATTTTATAGCATTTTTGATAATATCTGTTTCAATGTCCTGAGGAGTGAAATAATATTTCTTCTTTTATTCTTATTTGGTAATTGTATTCTGCTCTTAACTCACAGAAACTTTTTTTTTTGGGGGGGGGTCGGTGGTGGACCTGGGCACTGTCGCTCAGCATTTCAGCTCAAGGTGCTCTACCACTTGAGCCACAGTGCCACTTCCAGTTTTCTGGTGATTTATTGGAGATAAGTGTTTCACAGACTTTCCTGCCCAGGCTGGCTTTGAACTATGATGTTCAGATCTCAGCCTCCTGAGTAGCTAGGATTACGGACAGGAACCACCGGTACCCAGCCTTACAGAAACTTTTTGAGGCTTAAATTTTTTTTTTATTTTGTTAAGTACATTCAGTATTTTCATTTATTTAATGATTATATTCTAACTTACTCCAAAGTGGAATAAACTTGGATCATTCAACAAGACTAGACATAGCAAGGTTTTGTCACCAGAATCAAGTGATGCTTTGAGACACAAGGCTTTAGATTACACTTGAGTGTTTCTATAAGCCTTTTGGCTATCTATATCCCAAAACTGAGACTTTAAGTCTCTATATGACCTCAACTATTCATGTACATAGGATATAAAGATGAGTTGTCTTTTGATCAGACATATCAGAGTTGCTTTTTGATAGATTGTTTAGGTGTATAGCAGGAAAATAGAAATAGATATTTTCTTAACTAAGTCTCTATATCATTATTTCTTAGTAATTTCATCTGGTTATAAGAGGCAATATAACTAATCATACTGTTACAATGAAATCCTTTTGTATTCCTTTTATTTCTGACTAATTCTTAAATTTTATTAATAGCATAGTATTATCTTTTATTTAAAAGGCAATATGTCAGAAAATATAAAGTCAAGATAGGATAAAAGAAAATTTAAATTTTTGTAACAAGGATGGTTATTACCAAAGTAACAAAATATTGTAAGTATTGGTAAGGAAGTGGTGAAAAGTAACCCTTGTGTATTGGTAGAAATGTTAATTTGCACAGCCATTAGAGAAACCAGTATAAGATTTCTTCAAAAATTTAAAATAAAGTAAAATATAATTCAGCCCACTACTGAATATATATCCAAAAAATTCCAAGTATGTTCAACAAATATCTGCACTCTTATGTTCAATTCAATATTATTTGCCAAGGCCAAGAAATACAAACGACCTAAGTATTCCTCATTTAATTAAGAATGGAAAACTGCCCATTCATAGACAGATGAAATCCTGTCATTTGATAAAACATGAATAGAATTAGAGGACATTATGTTAAGTGAAACAAGCCACTTATGGAAAGACATTTCATCCCATGTAGAGTTCTAAAAATTGATCTCATGGAAGCTGACAAAAGAATGGTGACTACCACTGTAGGCTGGGGAGAGGAGGAGGAATGGCAAGATTCAGAGAGTTTGGTCTATGGGTACTAAGTTACAGATAGTAGCAAGATGTTCTACTGAGCTACTGCACAGGAGGAGTAATGTAAATTGCAAGAACCAATCCTAGCTACTCAGGAAGCTAAGATCTGAGAATCATGATCAAAATGAGGCTGGGTAAGAAATGGTGAGAATTTTCACTACCAATAATTACCAAAAGCTGTAGCTCAAGTAGTGGAACTCTAGCCTAAATCAAGACAACTCAGTTCCCTGGACAGATCCCAGGCCCTGAGTTCAAGCCCCAGGACTGTCACAAAAAAGAAGGGAAGAAAAAAAGAGGGTGGGAGGAAGAAATGAAAAAAGAAAGGAAGAAATGAAGGAGAGAAGGAAGGAAAGAAGGGAGAAAGAAGAAAGGAAAGAAGAGAAAAGAAATGTCCTATATTTCAAAAAAAAAACTAGGAGATGAGACTTTAAATATCTTCACAACAAAGAAATGATGAATGCTGAAGGCAATAGCTATGATTTTAATTTCAACATTTCACTTATATATACCAAAATGCCATTTGTACTTCTTAATACATACAATATATTATGCTTTAAAAAATCAGTTACCATTTTTAAACAGAGGAAAAAGGAAGCTTGTTTTGTAGAAAGGACATAAAAGTAGTTCGCCTCATACTCATATAAAAAACAGAGACAGCAGCAAGCCTACGTAAGTTTATAACAAAATGTTGAAGGAAGAGTAGCAAGAGTATTTATTTAGGATTTGTTTCATGGCTGCAGAGTTATGTTGCTGTGCCTGTCATATTGGCAGAGTTGATGTCTCATTAGTATTGTCTTGAATCTTTAAATGTCTTTAATCTTAGAATGCAAAAGTGAGTTGTCAGTACCAGCTAGATACTAAAACTTCATGTCTCCTCCAATCAGATGTGAACTATAAGAGTATTCTTTCATCTTACCTATACTACTATACTGGAAGCTTGTTTTGAAGTGGAGTTGAAATAAAGTGCTCAAGGAGATAACTTCTCCATGAAGCACAATTTACCAATACTAACTAGCTTGTCTGACATTCAAAGTCCTCTTGTTTCTGGCAACTTTTGGGAATCAAAGGAATCTTTAAGAACAAAAGCATGTCCCAGAGCAGACATCAGACTTTTCAAGAACATCTTCTCTGCTGCACAGATTCAGATGCAGGCATTCATTACAATATTCTTTTCGCCTAGAAATATTATCTCCAGGCTTTACTTGTCCAGATTCTCAATCCATTATAACCTGTTTTGCATTGGGAATTCTTTTTTTTTTTTTTGGTTGTGGGGCTTGAACGCAGAGCCTTAGCACTGAGCCTGGGCTCTTCAGCTCAAGGCGAGCGCTCTACCACTTGAGCCACAGCACCACTTCTAGTTTTCTGGTGGTTAATTGGAGATAAGAGTCTCACAGACTTTCTTGTTTGGGGTGGCTTTGAACCACAATCCTCAGATCTCAGCTTCCTGAGTAGCTAGGATTACAGCCATGAGCCACCGGCACCCAGTTTGCATTGTTTATTATATACTTCAAATCAAGCTTTGCTCATCATCGGATCCATGTGTGGTCATCCCAGCGTGGGAGAATCTTATAGATTGATACTTCTTCCTTACATGGTTCTTAAAATATCCATAATTCTCACCATACTCAAGCCAAGGTATAACTTCAGGTGAAAGTAATTATTATGTTTGAAATTTGGTTAAATTGTATTTCCTTACAACTTCTTTACTCTGTATTTCATTTGTCCACATTAAAATAAGAGCCGGGCGCCAATGGCTCACAACAGTAATCCTAGCTACTCAGGAAGCTGAGATCTGAGGATCATGGTTCAAAGCCAGCCTGGGCAAGAAAGTCCGTGAGACTCTTATCTCCAATAAACCACTCAGACAACCGGAAGTGGTGTGGCTCAAGTGGTAGAGTGCTCACCTTGAGGTGAAGAGTTCAGGGACAGTGTCCAGGCCCAGAGTTCAAGCCCCATGACCACCACCACCAACAACAACAACAAAAGACTTTGGTCTCTAATGCTCTAAGAAAAAGATATACATACAAAAACAGAAAATATAATATTAAGAACACTGGTTGATAAGCAAAGTTTTATTCTTCTCTATGATACTAGAGAGCATCCATCAATCATAGCCTTTGGAATGTAGGCTTGGATTTTGGATTAACTATAGCCAAACAGACGTAACTGACATGATAAGAAATGGGCATACAATGTGTTTATGTAGATAAGTTTTGCTCTTTCTTTTCTCATTTGCACTTTAACTATATGCCTTTTGTAGCTACTGGCTCAAGGTGGTGCAGACTTAGATCCAGCTTACAACTTGGACTCAAGCCTAAATTCCATTTAATGGCCCTGCCTGGACTTACTACATGATAACCTGGTAGTGAAAGAGAACAAGTCCATTGAGTTTGATGACCCAATATGAAAGATATGTGTGCAAATATCTTTGTTTTTTGCTAGGGAAGTTTCAGGGCTTATTCAGAAATCTCCAAGAATGCTGTATGATAGCTACAGGAGAGAAATGACAGCAGGACAGGCACCTTCTATTCATATACTATGGAAGAGTATTTATATTTCTGCTGCTCCACTTTCCCACTGAAGGAACTCAAAGAAGTTACAGCTTTGGGTTTTGGATAAGGAAGTACAATGGCAGGACTTGCAGGCTAGATATCTAACCAGATATTTGACAAGAATCCCATAAAAACCAATAACATAGTAATATCAGCAATTCCTTATGTCTCAAAAGATGTTGGCATGAAATCACAGCACAGCGTTGTTTGCCTATTCCATAACCTAGCATTATCCGTAGGGAAAGGAGCTTAATTGCAGAGCTCCTGAACCACAGACAGATTATTGATTTTTGGACAGAAGATGTTAACAAGCTCTGACAGGACTCATGGCATGCACTGCTCATACTGGAGTTCCTGTCCATCAGCCCGATTCCAGGTTTTTCATGATTTAGGAGAAGATTCTGCTCATTGCAGAGGAAAATGCATTGTTTCTTGTTATCTTTAGATTTGGTAATAAAAAGGTTTCACAGCATGTTATATTCGGGGGGAAGGGAGGAAGCCAAATGTATGATATTAAGGCCTTAAGGAAACCAGAAAGCGAGAACTGTGCTGTGGTAAATGTGATCGCCTCCTTTCCTGAAGTGGTCTTGAGAGCTTCACGAACAGCACTTACCCTTACAAAAAACACAGGATCACCCACAAAGCCAAGCTGGGAAAGATTAAACTATTTAAAACACACAAACCTGGAATTTGTACTTAAAATATTGTAAAATAATGTACTGCGACAGGACAGGAAAACTTTCAGATGCAAGAGAAATATGCATATATCAACATTTTAAATATATTGATATCTTTAACGCACACATGATGGTACTCTCCTTGGCATAAGACAAGTAAAGTACAAGCATGCTCCACCTACGAGGCTCAGCACTGAATTGAAACCTGCAGAGAAATATACCACAAAATAGAGACAGATCTCTTTTGACTTTATGTTGTCATTCCTTGTTATAATTTATTTTAAATAATATCTGTTTTGATTTTCTTAAAAACCTCAATCATTTCAGCTCTTGTCATTGAACTAAAACATACTCTTATGCAGACGGCCTTCATTTTTCTACCATAACTTTCCATGCAAATACCTAGAAAACATTAAAAGAAATATATCCAATCATTTCAAGAAAGCACTTGACATGGGTACTTGACATGTTTGCTACCCATGGGTACATCTCCATGAGTACTTCCAAACTCTAATAAACTCAGTAGGTCAAGAATTTTAAGTAATTTGTCTTGATCTAATCATCTACATACAAAAAAGAAAATCAAGCCTGCTATAATTGGACAGAATAACTTTGAAACTATGGCGATTACAATGATTTGGAGCTTCAGAACTTATTTAAATGTATTATAATTTATTTTCATTCTCAACTATATTTTCTAATTAATTATGCTGAATTGGGTAATCTTTTCCCATCAATTTACATTTATAGTACTATAAAATATAGTACTATAAAATTTTAACTTATTTTCCCTTTATGAATTTCACAGAAGACCATTTGATAATTTTCTAGTGATAACTTTTATGAATTAAAGTTACTCTTATTGCAAATGGATTTTGAAAGTAGAATGTACCATTTTCCTAACTCACTGTTACTCTAGGACATGAACCTTTAAAAAATTATTTTCCTAACTTGACTTGAAGACTACAGACCATTTGAATTTACCAGCAACAATTTTCTTAATTGTCTTAACTAAGACAGATCACACATGCTTGTGGTTCATGCTTACATAAGGGGGCTAAAATCTGAAGATCTCAGTTCAAAACAAACCCAAAAGATACTTATATCTAATTAAATAGCAAAAATCTGGAAATAGAGGTGTGGTTCAAGTGGTAGAGTGTCAGCAGTGAGAAAAAAAGCCAAGCAAGAGTAGGAGGCCTGGAGTTCTAGTCCCAGGATTCATACACACACACACACACACACACACACACACACACACACACACGACGTGCATACACACAACACACATGCACACACACACTAATATAATCTCATAGCATCATGAACTTTAAAATACTAATCTAAAATACTAATACTATCTAAAAAAGTGTGCTTATTCTTTTCTTCTTCAATCAATTATATGATTGATTTTCTAAAACAATGATTCCAACACTTTTAATATAACTTTACCCATGTAATATGACACACACTGCAATTAATATAAACCATTTTTTTCTTTTAAGAAGTAGTTAATCCTTCTATTAAACATTTTTTTTAATTTCCTAACAAATTGTTGCTTTAAATTGATAGCATTTTTTTCATGAGATACTCGTATCAGAGCAAAAAAATATGTATGTCAGGAATAACATATTAGTTTATTTTTCAAGGTTATATTAATTTTATAATGCTGGTGATTGAAACCAAGACCATGAGCTTGCTAGGCAAAGCACTCTAACACAGAGTTCCATCTTCAACAGTAATGTATTTTCTCTGTTATATCTCCTTAAGTCTTGATTTTCTTCTCCATTTCAGATATCCTGAATAATCCATTATTTGAAGAAATGATGGACTGAAAGCTAGAGTGAAAAGACCCTGGGAACTCCAGGATTCTACTGAAGGATTTCTGCTCCTTAGGCCATGTTGATCTGACATACCTGTTGTTCAAACTCAAAGACTTGGTTAGGATAGTCCACAAACTCTCTCCTCAATACCATCTCAATCTATGGATCCTTTATAGAGTTCCATCCAGAGATACCTAGATTTACTCTTTCTCAGTCAGAAATAATGTCACTCATATTAAGCAATCCCTTTTGCTGAAGGAATTAAAGGTTATTTAAAATTGTTGTCAGGCAATAATTCTGAGAAAACTAAAAACTCCCAAACTCTAATCTCCTCCCAGGAATCAGAAACTCTTCCTTTTTTGCCAACAGAGGACCGCTTGATTTTTCTGCTATCAAACCCCTGCATTTCCTGAGAGTCTATCATCAGTACTTCACCTGTTCGCCTCCGAAAGCAGTCTTTTACATCAGAAATTAATCAAGAAATGGCCATTGTGACTAGCTGAAATAATGGTAACACTCTGATCTGGGTCAGCTTTGATTCAAACATATTTCCTCTGCTTTTGCCGAAGCCCTCTGATGTAGACATTTAATCTAAAAGGCATACTGATGTTCTAGCCCTGAATGAAATGAAGTATTTTCACCTAAATGTATATTATTGTGACTAAGATTAATTTTCAAGAGTGTGGTATAATGGAAAAATATACGTCATTACTGTCATTGAACTGTTTGAGAAATCTAATAGTAGGATTAGTTGAAATTGTAAATGTTGATGGTAGATTTTTCTGGCAGTAGTTTTGTTTTCACTATACAACGTTATCTCAATGATAATAGCTGCAGAATCAAAATCATGTAACTTGTGCTACAAAGTGCCAAGATGAAACATAAGGAAGCAGATTTCTTATATTTATCTGTGATTCTTGGTCAGTTTAAACTATATTTATAATCATCACCACCATTTACATGTATTCCATGATAATAAAAATAAACACTGAAATCTTTAGTTTCCAAACAAATGAAGGTCGAAGTAATGCTCTATATGTATAAATTTATCAGTTTTATAAAATTAGCTTATCAGTTTCATTCTCAATAATTCTGTTAAGAAACAAAGGAACCAAGCACCAGTGGCCCATGCCTGTAAGCCTAGCTACTCAGGAGGCTGAGATCTGAGGAAGGTGGTTTGAAGCCAAGCAGAGAAATCCCTTTGAGTCTTATCTCAAATTAACCACTCAAAAACTGGACGTGGCGCTGTCACTCAGAGTGGTGGTATGCTAACTTTGAGCAAAAAGAGAGTAGGTACAGTGGTCAGGCCCTGAGTTCAAGCCCCACAATTGACAATAAAAGAAAGAAATAGTAAAGGTTGTAGTAACCCCTCTGTACAACATCTTGATAATAACAATAAAATTACATTAAAATAGTAAAATCTACCTCATTGAATAATGACTTCTAAAAGTCCATGCAATTTCATCAAATAGATTGATACAGTATAGACTATTTGTGCTGGATTTCTTTTACACAGTAGCTTATTGTTTGCTATTGTCCTGTATTGTGTATGAGTTGGGGGTTCATTTCATTTTAGTGTTCAGTAGTATCCCATGTTGAATGTGCTAGCAATTTATGTATCTCATTGTCTGGTGATGAACATCTGGGTTGTTTTCAATTATAGATGAACCTGCTGTGAAAATTATTGTCCAATTCTCTGTATAAAAATGAGCTGTGTATATGTCTAAGACAAGCAGAAGAGGTCAAAAGCTATGTACACATGACCATATAACCTGATGCTAAGTGAAATGAACAACAAGAGATTTTTATCTTTCTTGTTGTTCTTTTTAATCTACTTATAATGTACTATGTGATTTTTTTTTGTTTGTATGTTCTTCCCCCATGGTACAACCCCTGTTGTCACTGTATTTGATTCCGGTGTCCTGCATCTTGTATATACATTTTTCTAATTTGGGAAGGGGAAGGGAAATAACAAAATGCTGAAATAAGGATACAGGATGACCCATTGCAACAATGAGATGTACAAGACACTATGTTGAAAATGAACTTGACAACTTTGTGGAGGGAGGAGTTGGAGAAGTGGGGAGGGAAGGGATAGTAGGAGAAAAACAAAGGAGGGGGTAACAATGCTCGCTAGGAAATGGATTCATTACCTTGCTCATGTAATTGTAACCCCTTTGTACAGTATCTTTACAATAAAAATGTATATTTAAAAATGAGCTATCAATTCAACTCTGTATACAAATGAGCTGTCAATTCAACAGTGATACTCAGGAGACACTATGCTGGAAATGAACTTCACAGCTTGAGGGAGAGGGTAGCTGAGTGAGGGAGAAAATGAAGAAGGAGGTAACATTGTTGCAAAAGAAATATGCACATTACCTTACTTAAACTGAAACCCCTCTGTATATCACATTTACAATAATATTTAACTAAAAAAGATGTGTTGGACTGCCCCTCTATATAATAAATGTAAGGGTGTTTTAAATGTTCAGTGTCTATTACAATTTATTTAAATAAATAATGGAATGCAATAAAAAAATGAGGTGCCAAGGCCCTTTTCTTTGCACCTTCAAAAGTGCTTTGCTTTCATCTCAACATGGACAGCAATAGAACTTGACTGAAACACCCTGAGTCTGTGTCCTATCTCAATCCTGTGTCTTATTCTTTCAGAAATCTGATTGCCTTTCCATTCTACAAGACACCAGGCTGCTGTCTGAGACTGCTAGTTCTATGGTGAATAGATCTTGAATGATTATGTATATTCCTATGACCCATTCAAAATGGGAACTATTTGAACAGACTATTTCCCTAAGAAGAAGGCTGTTTCAATCAAGTTTTCAATTATTTTTGGCATCAGTTATTTATTATCCTTTAATTCAAAAAATATTACCAGAGGAAGTGGTGTTGTGGCTCAAGTGGTAGAGCACTAGCCTTTAGCTGAAGACTGAGGGACAGTGCCCAGGCCCAGAGTTCAAGCCTCACGACCGACCAAAAAAAAAAAATTAACAGAAATTAATTGTACAAATGGTTTCACTATTTTTACATACTTAAATAGAATGTAGTTTGATCCATTTCATCTTAAGTTACTTTTTAAATCATCTATAGCAGTGTTTAATGCATTTCATTATGCTACTTTTACATTGTTATAATGTACATTGATTATATTCTTCTTCATGCTTTCTCTCTCCCCTCTCCCAGATGGAGTTGTTGTTTGGGTAATAGGGCACTGTCTAAGCAAGCTTAAGGCACAGTACCATCAAAAAATTGTGGCTGAGCCGGGTGCCAGTGGCTCACGCCTGTAATCGTAGCTACTCAGGAGGCTGAGATCTGAGGGTTATGATTCAAAGCCAGCCCAGGCAGGAAAGTCCGTGAGACTTTTATCTCCAATAAACCACTCAGAAAACCAGAAGTGGTGCTGTGGCTCACTTGGTAGAGTGTAGCTTTGAGCTGAAGAGCTGAGGGACAGTGCCCAGGGCCAGAGTTCAAGCCTCATGACCAACCAAAAAAAAAATACTGTGGTTGGTTTTACTTAATTATTTTTGACAGAAATTTTTGTAATGTAGCTTAGACTGGTCTTGTACTTGGGATCCCCCTGCCTCTGCCTCTCAAGTGCTGGGATTGCAATCATTTGCCACCATGCCTAGCCCAACCTTTTATATATTTTTTATGTTTGTTCATTATTTTCTATCATAATTCTGTATATGATTTAGCATTTCTTTTTAATATATATTTTATTGTAAAGATACTGTACAAAAGGATTACAGTTATATGAGTAAGACGAGTACTAGCATTTAGTGCTTTACAATTTAAAATTAATCTTTTTATTTAAAACATGAGTTACTGCACTCACTTATAAGTAATTTATGTATTCAATATTTCAGCCCATCAGTTGTCAGTATTACAAACACTGCCTTCAAAGGCAATATTAGCATAATATCCGAAGAGATGAATCACTTCTAAATTTTTTCATTTTTAAATGACAAATATGAAAATATGCATTTGCAATTTCCAATTCATTACTTAAAACCTTTATCAATATTCACATATTGATGCCTGTTAACACTAAATTATTTGGTTATATAATTTATCTTCAGTGACACGAGATTTGTGCCTACATAGTTGATAAGAATATTTTCATAAGTATGGTGACAAGAATAATTGGGATTAATTTTTAAAAACTTGAATTTATATAGTTTTTCTTTCATGTAGTTTTTAATCTTTTTAAAATTATTTCTGAAATTATCTTTAAAGAGTTGTACAAAGGGGTTTCAATTTAACATGATCACTTATGAGTATAACAAGTCTTGATAAATGTTATCTTCAATCTTATTTTCTACATTATCTTACCCACGTAATTTTAACCCCTCTGTACAGTATTTTCACAATAAAAAAATAAAAATTTAAAATCTTATTTTCAATTCAGTTTTATTAAATTATATGTGACCATTTTCCCTTAAAATACATTTATTATGATAAAAGCCTATATTTGATTGATTTTTCTTTTATGAATATATGATATAATTATAAATTTAATTACTTGTCAGAAGGCATTAGAAATTCATTACTATAACTGGTGCTTGAAAATAATGGCAGCCAGTATAATACATATGAACAAAATGTAGCTTGTCAAATATGGTGAATTTAACTTTTTTCTATTCATGTGTGAATTCCTCTTTAGCTAAGTACTAACAGAGTACACAACAAAAGCACCTATAGAATGAGGAAAAACTATCTTATGTAAGAAAAATTATGAAAGCTAAGTACTTCCAGATTTAGTTAATATGTGCCACTGTTCAAAGCTTCCAGGACTCCGTATCTTCTCCATAATTTTGTTTGATTCATAACTGCTTAAAGACTCTGTAGGCCTAGGTTAAGAGGAATCTCTACTATAGAACTTGTTGTTTAGAGTCACATAGCAAGAATGCTGACTGTCCCCATAAAGTGTTTTTCCATGCATCTTTCCCAATGTTCTCACATCCAAAGGCAATGCTATCTGAAGTCAAGGGTTATGTGGCTTGCTGTCCCTCCATGACACAAAGTACTTCTAAATTTGAAGATATCAGAAGCAAAACACATTACCAAAATATAAGGCAAATCAATTTACTAAGTTATTCCTCCCTAATAGAATCAATCAATTATGTCTTAGTGCTGTCATAGTAGAAGGAAAGACCACAATTAAAAATTTGTTGGCTTGTTTGTAACTTCAAGTATTTAAATCTACAGGATGTAGGTTTTCATTTGATACCTGATCTGGGCCTTCTAAACTTGTGCTGAGTGAACAAAAGCAATGTTAAGCCAAATTAGGCTATACACACAATTATTTGAAGCAGACACAAAATAGAAATATATATATATATATACATATATATACATATATATGTGTGTGTATATATATATGCATGTTTATAAGCTCAGTCAGTTCTGAAGTTTCATTATGCCAAGAAGAGCTTGAATTGGGACTTCATTTGAGCCAAAGTCAACACTATTTTCATGGCATGATTCTTTACTGTTCTAATCAGAGATAAGACCAAGTTGTCAGTAGGTGACTTTGAACACAGCTAATAAATATTTTAAGCCTAGAGTACTCTCTTACTACATTGAACTGCTTATTTTTTCTAAGCAATACACATGATTTCTTTTTTTGGGGGGGTCAGGTTGTGGGGCCTGAACTCTGGGCCTGGGCACTATCCCTCAGCTCTTCAGCTCAAGGCTAGCGCTCTACCACTTGAGCCACAGTGTCACTTCTGGCTTTTTTCTTTTTGCTTATGTGGCACTGAGGAATCAAACCCAGGGCCTCAGGCATGCAAGGCAAGCGCTCTACCACTGAGCCACCTTCCCAGCCCCACAATACACATGATTTCTACAACCATTATTAGAAAAACTTCTATCACTAAAGTAGATTAAAATAGACTTATCTTAAACTCTTCTTTTTTAAGTCCCTCAGGTGTATGGATTCTTACTTAGGGGTCTTTAATATGCCATTTTGTCTTGAATGCTGTATGCTTGATTAGGATACCTGCTCTAATCTATTCATTGAAACATAGACACAAATAGTATCATATATACTGATACATTGTCAGGAAAAGTAAATACTGCTATAAGAACCTCAACTAACCTGTCTTGAAATTCTAGCAATAACCATGACTTTCACTTACTACAGTGCCATTTTACTCATTGTTTTGGAAACACTGAGATCACCATCATTCACTTCTTCAATTGGCCTTGTGCACAGGTAGTCAGAACAGGTCTATTGGGATTACAGAGACACGCTTTTTGCTCAGCCTCTGGTTTCACAATAATTCAGAATCTCTGTTACCTGTTCAATCTGGCAATGACTACAAGTCTAGATCTGTGGCTAGAGAATATGAATAGGAAAGTTTGTAAAACCATCAAAATTAATTTTTATATCAACACCAGACTGCTAATGGTATTTATCTCCAATTAAGGATACAAAGGCCCATGTATACTTATCTCAGAAAAATTGCAAAAATCCCTAAAATCAAGAATGGAATAAATGTTGTCCTTTTTTTTAAACCTTCTTTCTTACCCTTGTCTCAGGCTGGAAGCCAAGAAATACTTTTGGAACTTTTATTGCCTAAATGTAAGATTTCTTCACCCTTCCTCTTGTTCTTCTCTCTCTCTTCTCTCCCCTCTCTGCCATTTCTCCTCTCTCTCTTCACTTTTAAGAGAGATTCAGGAGAAACAGAATTTTATGAGGAAACAAATCTTTATGAGAACATTTCTCTTCCAAGACCTCCAGGAGTTTGGCTGCCAGCCCTAATACCCACAGGAAAAACATAATGATGCATTTGGTTCTTTTCAGACACCATTACCTTCTGATTCCTGCCCTTCCTCCAGGAATTTTCTTGACCACAGGTTAAACAAAAGCTTTCAGAAGAAGTATCAGCCTACTAAGCTTTTCCTAAACTCCTTTTCAAAGCTCTGTGATCAGAGCAAGGCCCAATAACAGACTTCAAGAGTGCACTTAGGCAGACATGGGAACAAAGAACCAATTTTGACCTCCAATTCATTGGCCTAGCTTGAGTAGGTTACTATAACTTTCTGAAACAAAATAATGTATGTTCTGCAGTCGTTTGTATGTACACATTGAGTTTTTTAAACCCTAGATGTCATAATCTTGTGGAAGGAGTCATTAAAAAAATATTCACTTAAGGACCCACACATCCCAGCAGTCTATTTCCAGTTCTGTGCTTTGTGTTTATAACCAGAGTTACTCCAGAGAACAAAGATTCAGATCTCTTAGAATCTTCCAACTGGGCCTTTGGAAGCACTCACTTCCATATCTCTTTTCTCAACTGAGAGCATCTCAAGCTTGAATTAAAATATTGGCTAGCCATAACTTGTAACCACTCACAAAATTCTATTTTTTTCAGAATTATTTATATCCCTAAGGCAAGTAATGAAATAGATTATCTTTAAACAGCAGAATAACAAATCCCAGATCCTGCAGCTGCACCACAAGGATTATACTGCAGGACCTTTTAGATGAGATACCTAAATCCCAAGTTCCATAGTCAGGAAATGCCCTGGTTTGAGCCTTTATCATATCTCCACTATTGGTTGTATCGTATGCCACTTGTTCCTGATGGTCTACGCTGTTAGCCACATACCTCTTCAGTAGTCATTCTTTCTCCTTATCCTAGCATCTCAAGTTTTCCTACAGTTATGGTTAATTCTAGGACAAGAAATTGTGCACAAAGATCCAAGGCAAATATCCTTAAATAAATGATTCACCTATATTTTTTAATTTTAATTTTTTTTTTCAGTCATGGGGCTTGACCTCTGGGCTTGGGCACTATCTCTAAGCTCTTCAGCTCAAGGCGAGCGCTCTACCACTTAAGCCACAGCACCACCTCTGGCTTTCTAGTGGTTTGTTGGAGTTAGGAATCTCATGGACTTTCCTTGCCAGGCTGGCTTTGAACCGTGATCCTCAGATCTCAGCCTCCTGAGTAGGTAGGATTACAGGCGTGAGCTACCGGCACCTGGCTCCCCTACATTTCTTACCTGCTTCATCCCATAAAGGTCAGTATAGAAGGCATAGCTTAAATAAGGCAAAACAGAAACGTATGTGTGGGTACATGTGTGTTTCTTTTGTGTAAAATAATCATTTAGAATATAATTGTTTGTTTTGTATTAGTTATAAAAGTTATGTGTGTGACCTCTATACTCTCTGGGAACTGAATCATATTATTTTTAGCAAATTATTTTGATGTTTTTAATTAGGACTGTGAATTCTATTATGAAAGAATAAAACAAGAAAGGCCCCTTTTTGGGTAGTGGGCACGAGTGCTATTGAAGAAATTCAGAAAATGTAAAAGTGGAGGTCAGCAGTAGATTAGAAAGGAAGAGGAGAAAGGCTAGGAGTATTCAACGTCTATTATAATATCTAAAAGAGTCCAAGAGAAAAACATGCTAGATGTGGAACCAAGCACAGAACTGCATCAAAGGATTTACTACAAATCTTGAGTCTTCTCTTATTGAATGTCTAGCTTTCACTCTAATAGGAAACTGTAGCCACACACATCTGGGAAACTGATCAATTTACTCACAATAAAAAAAATCTCTAATTTTGGGGCTGGGAAGGTGGCTCAGTGGTAGAGCGCTTGCCTTGCATGCTCGAGGCCCTGGGTTCGATTCCTCAGCACCACATAAGCAAAAAGAAAAAAGCCGGAAGTGGCGCTGTGGCTCAAGTGGTAGGGCGCTAGCCTTGAGCTGAAGAGTTGAGGGACAGTGCCCAGGCCCAGAGTTCAAGCCCCACGACCGGACCAAAAAAAAAAAAAATCTCTAATTTTCCAGTAATGGCCACATGGGAGTGATGCTTGTTTGTGCTGTACCACTTTGCTCACACCAAAGAGAATCCAGTAAATTCCCTCAATCTCCATCTACATCAAGTGTGTTAGTCTGTTTTCCATTCCTGTTACAAAATACCTGAGGTTTAGTATTTATAAAGAAGGTTCATTTATCTCACAGTCGGACTAAGAGTGTGGTGTTAACTTCTGCTATAATGAAGGTCTTATAGCATATGGTATCACAAATGATAGAAATTTATGTGGAAGAAATCACACAGTGAAAATAAGGAGCCAGAGACTAGGGAGGGTCCTATCTTGCTCTTTTGTAAGAACACCATTCATTAGGAACTAGTTCATATTTTGCAATGAGCATGAATTCCATGTAGGTCTAATTTCATTGTACTCAGATCCATCTCTTGATGGGCCACCATACTGGTATTAATCCTCTAATACCTGAACTTCTGGGATACAAATTCAAACTACAGTAATGAAAAAAGACTATACCATGTATGATTGTATATTTGAAGGTAGGTTTTAGAGACAAAACTAAGCAAGCTGCAAATCAATTAGTCAATCAATCAATCAAATGATTGTAATATTTCCACCACCCAAATATAATGTAAAGATATGCCTTTCTCATTCCTTGAATCTTAGCTTCACACTCTGGCACTATAACTACAAGATTTCTGTGCTAAACACCTGAGTTCCAATAGACTTTAAATACTTTCCACCGATTTGTTTATATGTCTTGCAGCTATAGTACTAATAAGCTTAATAAGCCTTATGGGCTGAGAGTTGCCTTGAAAATGAATCATAAGAGAGACTATTCAATGTATTCCTTATGCATTTTGTATTCTACATTTTAAATTTCCTGGATTGGGTCTCCTCATTCACTGGAATGCAAAGTGAGACATAATTAAGAAGTCTGGCTTGGTTTGTGCAGTAGGAGGTACTGTGTATCAGATATGGACTAATGGCAGGGATGTGAAGAATTAAGACTAAGGGGATAAATTACATGAAGTAAAGGAGAGTATGGAATCCAGACAGAAAAATTTAGAACTTCATAAGCTTTTAATGAAGTGAAACATCAAAGTAATTTTTTGAGTGAAAGGAAAAGAGTAAAACCTGTCATTTTTAACTTTATTTCAAAACAATATACCCATAGGGAGTTTTGGAACATAGTTAAGAGTAATCAAAAAAATGGCACATAACTTTAAGCTATTACTGAAATTGCTGCTATCCTAAAAGAAATATTATATTCTTACAGACTAAGCATTCTGAGCTTATAAAAAGAGAAGAATTTATTTTAATCTTATTTTATTCAAGAGTCATTAAACCCTTTCTAATATTAAGAAAAAGAATTTGCAAAATTTGTGCTAACATATTAACATTGGTAATTGTATTATTCTCCGCACTAAGATATTAAATCAGTGTTCATTCTATAAAAGAGGATAGATCTTTTCTTTTTTGTGTGTTCTGATACTGGGGCTTGATCTCAGGGGCCATGCACTTTTGGTTGGCTTTTTCTGTTCAAGGGAGGTGTTTTACCACTTGAGCCATGCCTCCACTTTCAAGCTGGATCTTAATTTACCATTTTTTTAAACCTGTCTTCTAGGAGCTCAGACAACTGAAATAAAAAATATTTTAGGGGCGGGGAAGGTGGCTCTGTAGGAGAGTGCTTGACTTGCATGCATGAGGCCTGGGTTCGATTCCTCAGCACCACATAAACAGAAAAAGTTGGAAGTGGCATTGTGACTCAAGTGGTAGAGTACTAGCCTTGAGCTGAAGAGCTCAGGGACATCGCTCACACCCAGAGTTCAAGCCCCATGACCAACTATGTATATCTTTCATTCCTGACTGAGAAAATTTGAATAATAAAAATGAAAACGACATGTAAGAACAGTTCAAGTTACAGTATTGTCACTTCAAGATTTTATTAGTTAAATACTTTTTAGATGAGTTGATTAGGAGTTTTGGGGTCATAGAACTAGTAGCTTAATTCTTTTCTATTTTAATTCCAAAATAATAAATTCAGAAGTAGATAGTTCAGGGCTGGCATAAGGACCATTGAGTATATTAAAGCTATTAAACTAGTTCAACAAGCATCAATGATACTGAGATACACAAAAGGACTGTCTGACCCTCCTGGTTTATGCCTGTAATCCTAGCTACTCAGGAAGCTGATATCTGAGGATCAAGGTTTGAAGCTAGCCTAGGCAGGAAAGTCCACCTGACTCTAATCTCCAGTTAACAACCATAAAAGCCTGAAGTAGACCTATGGCTCAAGTAGTAGAGGGCTATCCATTAGAACAAAAGGCTCAGAGACAGCATCCAGGCCCTGAGTTCAAGGAGGAGGAGGCGGAAGAGGAGGGGGAAGAGGAGGAGGGGGAGGAGGAGGGGGAGGAGGAGGGGGAGGAAGAGGAGGGAGGTAGGAGGAGGAGGGAGGAGGAGCAGCAGCAACAAAGAACAACTAAAAATCATTTAAAATATGAAAGAATAGGATTATTTCTAGGAAAGAAAATACTAAATTAGAGTTTTCAAGAGAAAAATAAGGTCATTTCTTAATAAAAGTCTTATTTATGGAATTTGGCAGGACATGGCGATAGCATGTCAAGCCACTGGAAAAACAGACTTATCAAGGCATGCACCTCTTCAGGTTCCCTCCAACGAAAGCTAACAGTTTTACAAGAAATTGTCCGTTTGCAGCTATTTTACAATAGCTCTGTCTGAAGCTCATGAAACTTACACAGAGGCTTAGATCAAAGCCACAAGACATGTTGAGGTTCAGCTTGTGCTTGAGTTTATCCAGAAACAACGGAAACATGATATCATTCCACATCAGGGAATAAACCCAAGTAGAAACAGCAGAGTTTCACTGAAGGGTTCAGTCTGTGGTCAGGTCACGCAAGAAAAGACGGGGAGGAAAAATAAATTTCTCTGTGAAACTGGATTTTCTTTATGAGAAAGTAGCATCACATTATGATCCATAACTTCAATAAGATTTTACCCGAAGAGAAACTCAGTTATTGAATCACTATAGGCAATGAGTTACATGAGAGGTTTTCTGTTCTTTTCTCTTCCCTTCCCGAGGCTCAGCAGTTAGTGAGAAGACTATGAGGTTCCCTATCAGGCCAGCTCTATGGGTCATAATTAGAAGTGTGAAGTCTTCTGGAAGGAAGGCAATGTAATCTTCATTTCTTTCAGATAACTACATGAAACCTAAAGGACTGTTTAACATGAAACCTAAAGGACTGTTTAATTTTTTTAAAGCACATTCTGTCTTTCCTAACAACTATAAAAGTTACAAAAGCAAAGTTGTTCTCTTTTTTTCCCCCTACTTTAAATGTATGATAGCATATCCATACAGGTTGGAGTTTTCAAGCAGATTTTCACTTTAAGTAACATATGCAGGTTCATTGAAGATCAAGTCCATGCTTAATTATGAATGAAACATTGTATTTAAATCTCCTCAGTCCCTCCCTGACATGACTAAGGAAAGCAATTTGTATTTGCAATTACATACTTTTTTTGTGGTCTTCAGCTCCCATAGGGACACTTCTGGCTTTTTCTATTTATGTGGTTCTAAGGAATTGAACCCAGGGCTTCATGCATGCAAGGCAAGCGCTCTACCACTGAGCCACCTTCCCAGCCCTGTTACGTAAGTTTTTAAGCGTAGCAGAGCTCTATTATTTCACTTATCCTCCTTATCGTCTTCTCAACTAAAGAAGCACAGACTTACCCTCCCTCTTTTAAAGATAATAAAGGGAAACTATGCAACCTATGTTTCTTTGGGTCTGGCTTACTCCACTTAATATAATTTTTTCAAGTCTTTCCATTTACTTACAAATGCTACAATATCATTCTTTCTAATGGAAGCATAGAATTTCATTGTGTGTGTGTGTGTGTGTGTGTGTGTGTGTGTGTGTGTATAGCATGTTTTCTTGATTCCATATCCTGGCTATGGTAAACAATGCTTCAATGAACATGGATGTGCTGGTCACTGTAGTGTGGCATTGTTTGTGCATATAAATTTACAGGTAAACACACTGGATGGTTAAAAAGACATGATAAATTATAGGACATGATAAATTATACAGGTCTTTAGACAGTTACACATTGAGACCAAAGGAGGATATTCATAGGAGTAGATCACAAAGGGTCAATAGCTATGTACATAAGATCATAAAGTAATATTTTATTTAAAAAACCCAAGATATGAAAACAAGAGATTTTTGTGGTTGTTGTTGCTGTTTTGTGCAGTTTTTCCTTTTTTTCTTGTTTATTAGCTTATTTGTCTTTGAGTGGGTAAGGAGGAGCACAGAAATGGTGGGACAAAACATGAACAAATACAGCAGTGATACTCATTAGACACTGGAAATGAACTAACTTGTGGGTGGGGACTAGAGGGAAAAACTGGGAGAGGGTGAAGGAAGTGGTGACATGGTTCAAGAAGAAATGTACTCATTACCAGACTCATATAAATGAACCCATCTCTTCAATAACAATAAAATATAGATTTAAAAAAGATAATGAGGCATGAGGCTGAGAGTGTACTTCAATGTTAGTGATAGAGCACTTGCCTACCAAGTGTTAGTGACAGAGCACTTGCCTAGCAAGTGTTAGTGATAGAGCACTTGCCCAGAAAGTGTGATACCCTGGGTTGAATCTATAGCACCAAAGCAATAATAAAATAAAACCAGATAAAATTAAGGAAGGTATAAAGAGATTAACTTTTTCTAGGTTATACATCAAGTGTTAGAGTATGGATCTAAAGAGGATCTCCATTCCTAAGATTACTTTATTGTTTTAACTTGAAAACAACTGACAACAATTTTTTTAGATTATCTTTTTTCTATTTGTTTTTTTGAAAATTTTTATTTTTTATTGTGAAAATACTGTACAGAGGGGTTACAATTACATGGGCAAGACAATGAGTACATTTTCTTATCAAGCACTGTAGCCTCCTCCTTTGTTTCCCCTTCCCATCCCTTCCCATCCTCCCCCCGCCCCCCACCCAATCCTCCCCGCTACTCCCTCTCCTCCCCCCGAAGTTGTAAATTTCATTTTTCGACATAACGTCTTGTACATCTCATTGTTGCAATGGGTCCACCTGTATCCCTATTTTAACAATTTGTTTTTCCTCTTCCCTTCCACAACTTATACCGACATCAAATACAGTGAAGGCGGGGTTTTACTGTGGGGGAGGGACATACAAAGCAACAAAGAAATAATCTTATAAATGTGTTAGAAACAATTGCAAGAAAGAAAAAAAAAACATTTGAATATATATCTTAGGGTTCATTTCCCTAACATCACCATATCTGACCTTTTCTGCTTGACTCAGACATACGCTAGATATTGCAAATAAGGGAAACCATGGGACCTATGTTTCTTTGGGCCTGGCTTACTTAATATAATTTTTTCCAAATCTTTCCATTTCCTAACAAATAGGACAATGTCATTCTTTCTGATGGAGGCATAGAATTCCATTGTGTATATATACCACATTTTCTTGATCCATTCATCTACTGAGGGGCATCTGGGTTGGTTCCATATCTTAGCTATAGTAAATAGTGCTGCAATAAACATAGTCGTGCTGGTAGCTTTAGTGTGGTCTTGTTTGTAAACTTTTGGGTAAATGCCCCAAAGTGGGATTGCTGGGTCATAGGGAGCTCTATGTGGAGTCTTTTGAGGAACCTCCATACTACTTTCCAAAGTGGTTGAACAAGTTTACACTCCCACCAACAATGTAGTAATGTTCCCTTCTGTCCACATCCCTTCCAGCATCTGTTGTTATTAGAGTTCTTGATTTTAGCCACTCTAACTGGAGTGAGGTGGTATCTCAATGACTGACAACAATTTCTAACTAAACACCTGCACTTTCACCAGGACGCTCTGAGTGTTCTGGAGCAGGTTATTAGCCTATTGTATTAACTTACATAGAGCTTCCTAGAGTTTTTAAAATTGTAAGGGACATTTTGAATCAAGACTAGAAATGTTTACATGTTCCATCAAGAATTTCTCTTCATTTGTAGTTGTTTATGCAACATGAAAACCAATGATGGATAAAAAGCATTTGTTAGTCTTCTTCCTGTTGTGCACAAAGGTATTAATGTTTCTATTAAATACTTTTATATGTGCAAACTCTGATCACTCAAAAACTTTAAACCTTTAATTTTAGGAGTAAATAAAATCAACTACTCAACACTTGTGAAAGTATAATAAATTTCCCTTTTCTCTTCTTGGTTCTTTTTTTCTTGAACACCTCTTCCTTCTACTTCTTTTTTCTACTTCTTTTTTTCTGGTCCAGTACACATATTAAACAATCTCAATTCCCCTATTATTATTATGATTATTGGTATTGGGGCTTGAACTCGGGATCTGAAAGCTGTCCCTATGCTTCTTTTTGCTGCAGGAAGTGATCTATCACTTGAGCCACAGCTCTGCTTCTGGCTTTTTTTTTTTAATTGTGAAAATACTGTACAGAGTGGTTACAATTGGATGGGCAAGGAAATGAGTACATTTCTTATCAAGCATTGTTGCCTCCTCCTTTGTCTGCCCTTACCATCTCTTCCCATTTACCCAACCCCACCCCACACCCCCCCTCCCCCGCCAAAGTTGTAAAGTTCGTTTTTTGACATAACGTCTTGTACATTTCATTGTTGCAATGTGTCTGCCTGTATCCCTATTTAAACAATTTGTTTTTTCCCTTCCCCTCCAAATCAAATACAGTGAAAACAGAGTTTATAGTTTTAGTGGAGATAAGAGTCTCATAGACTTTCTTGGCCAGGCTGGCTAGCTTCAAATCTTGATCCTCAGATCTCAGCCTCCTTAGTAACTAGGATTATAGGCATGATTCACCAGTCCCAGAAATCCCCCTTATATTTTTAAAACAGATCTATTTTACTTTTAAAACTAAGTTCTGGGACTGGGAGGATGACTCAGTTCATAAAACAACTGCTTGGCAAGTAAGAGACCCTGAGTTCAAATCTCAGTACACAACATTTTTATTTTACCAGATATCTAAGAATTTCAAAAAATTTGGGTCATTTGTGAATAATAATATACCATTGTATAACATAGGTTAAAAATACATGTATTTCCCTATACATATACAGAGAAATTTAGGGAAATGAGAAAAGAAATAATGAAAATATACAATAAAACTCTTCTTGGGTCATGAAAGTGTCTCTTTTTTTAATGCGAATTTTTTTTCAACACCCACCCAAAACTTTGTCTCTTATTCATTGACTTTAGATTTAGAATTGGGTAGGACTGATAACACAGCCCATATGTATGTGGGGTCAGTGTTGAGAGCAACTGCACTGTCAGTGTTCATCTCAAAAGCCATTAGATTCTTCATGCTCCCACTCCACTAGGCACACAAAGGGACTTACTATCACTGAGCATCCTGGGCTTCTAAGACACTTATCGGTTACTGTAAATTGTTCCTTTGGTGTGAATGTCTGGCTCTCTGCTTTGCTATTGATTTAAGCCTGTGTTATTCTCTTGGACATTAAGAAAAGAGCTTCTTTCAAGTATCTAAAAATGTGCCACAAGACCTCCATCATATTCTTTTTCAAGAAAATTTTCAGTTTACCAACAGTTTTGGTTATCATCGTATTCTTTTTATTTTCTTTTCAGTGATAAAACAAAAAATAAAAATAGTCATAAAACACAACTGAACCCTAATTACTATCAGAAGAAAATATCCTAATAGACAGGAAGTTCTATGCTCATATTATGTCTACAACTGAGGCATACATCTTTTAAACAAACATCCTACGCCGTATATCTCACCAGTGGCAGATGTAGTAAATACAGATTAGAGCCCACTTCCTAAACACTATAACATGCCATTGTTCATTACAAAGCAGTCAACAATTATTTATGAAATACATTAGCATAGATTCAGTTTCTTATGTTCTGAATGGCTTATTTCTAATTATAAACTCATTAGATTGGCAGCTTAGGAGCAGGGTTTTTTTTGTTTTTGTTACTGTTGTAGGTTTTGTTTCTAATTTACATATGATAAGGAGGTCCCTAAACGCTGTCCTTCACTGTTTCTTCTGCATAATGTAATTGTTAGTATAAATAATCTGAAAGGAATCTCTTACAAGCTCTAAATCCATTTGCTCATTGGCATTCCAATCAGTAGGTTATGTTCACCAGACTCAATTGCTACTGTCTCTGAAGTAGCACCATTGATCTGGTATCAACAAGGAATCCGGGTAAAAGAGGGCAAAGAATATCCTTCCTTTTTGTATTTTCATCAGATTTTATGAATGTAGGCTTGAAAGGCAGACGAGGTTTTGCTGGAACAGATTTTCCATGTGTGAATTCCAGACTCTAGATGCCACAAGAGATAAGAGATTATACAAAAAGTATGGATTTGAGGTCTTAAAGATAAATAGATTTCAGGCAAAAAGGATTCCACATTGAGTAGACAACATGGAAATAAATGCAGGCAGCAATGAGAACCATGTTTTGTGAGCAGGAGAGAGAAGCTAGAAAATACTGAAATGTTTTTATTTTGCCTTATCTTGAGAAACAACAGAGGGCAAATAAATCCAGCTTGAGTTGTAGAGTGTGTGGGCAATGGTTGATCAATTGCTGCATGATCAAGAGCCACAAATGCTGTGGCTTAACAAAACACTCCTTTGTTATGTCAATGTCTGGAAGCTAAAAGGCTACTCATGCTTAGCTGAATTCTCTGCTCCGTATCACACAGGCTCAACTCAAGCTCTTGATGATTAGGCTATCTTATCTGAGTGGCAGAGAACTACTTTCAAGCTTATTCAAGATCTTGACAGAATTTTATCACCTAGTAGTGGTGGTATGATTGGCATCCCCATTTTTTTGGTAGCTGTCAGCATGGGCTGAAGGCTTTGTGGAATTTACTGTTTTGTAGATGTCAGCAGGAGACTGTTTCTCACAAGAGATCCTCTTTTTTATTAACTCAAATTCTACTGATTAATGGTGTAATTATGAACATAGTGTAATTATGATATTAATTCATTGTAGTCATTAAGGACTGCCCACATCAATGGAAAGAGTTTATTCTAGAACACATGAACTAGAGGTTGTGAATCTTAGATGACATCTTAAAATACTGTGCACCATGGTTGGACAGAGAAAACATGGTATTAATAGGGAATCATTATGAACATTGACAGGTTTTTTTTTCGTTTTACCAGATTATTTTATTATATAAATCAAGGACAGAAGGTGTATCTAAGCTTACAGTGTTTGGATTTTAATCAAGCACTATCCAAAGGTATAGATACCTCTGCTTTTCAGATACTTTCAAAGAGTCAGTCATGTATTGTTTTGAATGCTGGCTATATTATCACTGAGGGAGCATAGATACATTTCTCCCTAAGAATTGCTCTCTGCTAAAATGAGATGCTTCAATAAATTACTCTTAAACATCAGGGTATGCTGCCTACAATGACTGAGCTAATGGGAATTATTAATCTTCTCTAATTCTGGGCATTGCTGAAAAAACATTCTAGCTTCCTTGTTTTCTATGATATCATTTAAAGTCTCTACTGCAATAACAATGTGCAATAATTTCTTTCTCTACCTAATCCCACTGCCTTCATTTCGGTACAGGCATTTTGCAACATTACAGTGGAGTTTATTTTCACAGAGGAGAAAATAAACTATAAGAACTAATATAGGGGGCTGGGAAGGTGGCTCAGTGGTAGAGCGCTTGCCTTGCATGCCTGAGGCCCTGGGTTCGATTCCTCAGCACCACATAAGCAAAAAGAAAAAAGCTGGATGTGGCGCTGTGGCTCAAGTGGTAGAGCTCTAGCCTTGAGCTGAAGAGCTGAGGGACAGCACCCAGGCCCAGAGTTCAGGCCCCACAACCGGACCCAAAAATAAATAAATAATAAAAAATAAAGAACTAATATAGGAAGAAGCCTTAAAGGTAAATAAACTATAAGAACTAATACAGGAAGGAGCCTTAAAGAGTAATCTAAAATGTTATTTAGAAACAAGATTACTTCCTGAAGACTATTGGTCATAAGTAATCACTACTGATAGAATACTGATCAAATCTAGAGTGTATTAGCAATAAAACTGATATGTGATAAAATGAAATATATGCCTGAGCAAAGGAACACATTAGCAAATAAAATCTTTAGGTTTTAAAGTTTGGATCAATGGTTACTTAGTATGTTGATATATTATGAGAAAAAAAGCCCAGTAGTTCACTAATGATAATCATTAACCAGTATAAAAAGTTAGGAGAGGCAAAATACTCTGTTCTCTTACACCTTGACAGTAGGAAAAATTAGAGGATAAGGCTCGGGTCTTAAAAGTAAAGTAGGCTCTGGAAAAGGTTTGATTCATAAATCTGGATGTCTCTTATGGCAATATAAAAGCTGTTCCCAGGAACACATAGACTCTGAGACATTATTTGAAACATGTGAATCAATTCAATTTAAAAATGTGAATACCAGGCTTGCTTTGACTCCTCCTAGATGATTAAATTCCTAAATTTCTGGGTTAAAGATTTGTCTGCATAATTCTTTTAGAGGGTTAAGGCATCTTAAGCATGTAAGAAAAAACTATTAGGATCTAATGTCCATGTATTCTCTATGGAAGCAAACAATAAAGAAACAACTGGAGTCAAGTCAAAAAACAGGAAGTACCATGCCCACAAAGCAATATGTTGCAAAAGCTATACACTGGCAATAACTGGAAGAACATTTAAAGGTCAAGGGAAAATAATGATTAATTTTATGAAGAAAAATACATTGTTTGAGGTAACACTCTTGTGATGCTTGATTTTATGCTATGGGAAGACAATGTTAATGTGGTGAGAGCAATTTTGGGTAGTTCAAGAAAGTTATACGCCAGCATAGTAAGATAGACATGAATACAGTGTGGTACATGATGAAAGAAGATTTAAAAAAAAAAGACTCTGGTTAAGCCAAGAGCAAAGAGACAAATGGCACATGGTCTCCCTGATATGTGGATATTAAATACAAAATGTAAGGAAATATGACGAAGAAAACAGGACTCGAGAAACAAGGGCCTCCACTCAACTTGTTGTATCATTACTAAATGACCCCATGATGCTGACCACATATATGGTATATATATGCACATCTGAGGGAAACTAGGAGGAGGACACAGAATCAGAGGGAAGCAGGGGAAAACATACAACCGAGGGACCCATCAGCTGCACTGGACGTTGATGAAAACGAACTAAGCAACTCAAGGGCAGTGATGGAAGGGAGGGAATGAAAGGGATAGAGGGAACAGCTGACAGCTAAGCAAAAGGAAAGCAATGTACACACCACTTGTG
The DNA here is from genome assembly GCF_000151885.1 of Dipodomys ordii. NCBI lineage: Eukaryota > Metazoa > Chordata > Mammalia > Rodentia > Heteromyidae > Dipodomys > Dipodomys ordii. The sequence continues at coordinate 35,384,879 of NW_012267221.1, read as the reverse complement.
GAAGAAATGGCTGTATTGTCAAAGCTCATAGAATTCACAAACTTTATAGACCATGATAATGACAATTTGCCTCATGAAGGTTAGAATGTGTTTGTGACTTTAAGTATCACTATCTCACAATACTATGAAAATTTGTAAAATTTATGTAATCACATAATCACAATAAAATTTTTAAAGACCCATGGTAATACTGTTCAATGGACAAAATATTAAAGGCCATAACTAGAGTCACCCAGAACATACCTTATTTGCCCAAACAGCAGGGAATATGCTTGTGTGAGGGGCACTAATATCTGGGAAAAAAATCAAAGTACCTGCTAATCTAATTCAGCTGATGATGGGTAGTATTGACTCAGAAATTAGATGATAAATAATGAGCACAGTGATAAGATCCTCAAAAACAGACCAAGCGGAATCCATTAACCATCCAAAGAAGATCACAATGAGACACAATGTTGTCAGGTAGAGGTTCTTGACTTGCATAAAGAAGATTGACAGAACATGTCACCCCTAGGATCATATATACGGCTAGCCAATGAGAGTGACATTCTATCTATAGCTATGGTATTGATCAATCTTTATAATAAAAAGAAATTAGTGCAGATAATTATATGTTCCAATGAAAATTCATAATTCATTGCCTTGCTTTCTGTATTGAGAATGTTTTCAGAGAGAGAGCCCAGTATAGGAAGGAATGATAAAAATTCTTAGTAATAAGGACTCTGTGTAATACCACAATATCTTCAAGGTGGTCCTTAAAATGTGGGTTATAGACATTACAGTGGAGTTAATTAAGAAAGAGCTAGTGAAACTATATTCCCTTCAGACAATATTAAATAAAAACCCAACAATAGATACTGAATTCTGGGAGAATGGAAGGCAGAAATAGCAGTGATTAGTTTTATTGTTAAAAGACCCAAAGAATTCAGATTTGATGGTCCCACAGACCCTATTTAATTCAACAGTATAAGTTTTACTGGATAGATTCTAACAGATACATTTAGTAAATAGTATGTTTGCCAATCTAGAAATGGATGCTGCAACTTTCTACTGTCCAACAAAACAGTCATAATAGGAAATCCTCCAAATGGACAGAACTTTCACAAAGCACCTTTGCATCCATTTTATGAGGAAAGAAGACTGGCTTCTGATAATAATGACTCCAAATTGACAAGAAAGGGTAGCTGAATCTGTTTGTCATAAGACCTTGAAAATTAAAGACACCAAGATCTGAGTTTAGGGAATGTGGGTGGCACTATTTTGTTAAGCATGAAATATGAAAAAATGTTGTAGCACATGTTAACAACCACCAGAGAACACGCACATGGAAGTAGCCATAAACAACTGAGGCAGATTGACCTGATGTCTAACCAGCTTCTAAGTTTAGCACAATGGGTAGGAGAGCAGAGTGCCATTATGATGAGAAAAGTGGATATAAATAGGTCTAGAAACATAGGCTCACCCTTTCTAAGGCTAATCTAGTCACTGCCAAATTTCTGATATGCAAGCAGCAGAAAACATACAATTTTTTGAAATGGTACTATTGTGCTAAGTAAAAAACAAAAGCAAACAAAAATGTATTTGGTGGCAAGTTCATGGTAATGGACCATATCTGTACTGGAAAGAGTAGTAATTCATTGTCATGGAACTCAATATCTACTTTCCATAGGGTTTTACCTTTCTAGCTTATAGTAATTCAAGACTTGGTCCTATTCATATAGGATTCCTGAACAACAGCACATCAAACCAAGTATTCTACTTTATAGTACAAAAGGCACAGAATTACGCATACATCCATAGTACCCATGAGTCCAATTACATATTGTACAATTCCACCCACGAGTCCAATTACATATTGTACAATTCCAAAACAGTGCTTCTTGATAATGCAGTGAATGTAGAAATTTTGGAGATAATTCCCTGAGACTGTGGAGGACCATTCTCTAGGATGCTGTATATACACAACAGAGTCACATGATCTGTGATGTGCCACTGACTAGTAGACTATATCATAGTACTTTTAGCAAGGGGTAAGAGCCAATCATTTGTTTTTCCATTTTCTCCAAGTATTAATTTTGTTATTTCAGAAGTCTTGGTCCCTAGTGTTTGTGCTTCTTTTGTGAAGGAAGCAATAAGCAAGGATCTCAATAAATCTGAAGCTATCAACATATTCTCCAAGAAAGGAAAAGTTGATAATTGGCAAAATAATTTCTCTTGAATTTAGAGTAGAGATAGGACAATTGTTACACAGTAGGAGCATCTCTAGGCTAATGGCAAGAAAGTGTCTAGAGTACCAGTCCTCTCAATAATTATATTCTTACTCACCAAACTAGAGCAAGGATGTGAACTGGAATTAATGCCATACATGACAGGAATTTAAAAATCTACAGCATTTGTTTACAAAATAGGACTTCAGTAATAAAAGCCTAGATTTTCCTTTGATTTTTGTTCTGCATATTTCCTCACCGAAAAAAGACCAATAAAAACTATGGAGAAACTTTTCCCAAATGGGAAAATCTTATTCAGTCCCACAACTGCCCATAAAAAAAAGTTCTGAAGGCATTCATGATCCTGGAATGATTAACTTCTAAAGGTTTGATAGCTGAGTTTCTCTCTAGGAGTTGTTTCAGGCTGAAAGTTTTGCTTTGTTTATTCCACTTAAAGTTACTGCTGCTCTCCTACAGCAAAGTGCATATGAAAATTAACATCATGACAATGAATAATAGGATGATACACACAGATGTACAGACAAGCAGTCACATTTCTCAGCTCTGAAATATCCAAAAATGGCCAATGTAGTGCTGCTGTGTCCTGTTGGAAATATTTAATGCATTACATCCAGTATCTGTCTCTGTGAATCTCTGCCTTTGCAATAGTGGTGATCATCAAGAACAATCTTAGTGAGTCCCCTGCATTTAAATATAAATCTGTTTTCTAGAGTACCTATTCAGCCTTATATTTCTATGAACTTGGGCACATACTTAAAAAAAATTAAGCAGAAATTTCCTAATGTCAACCTGAAAATGTTCTCCTTTAAAGTATAAGCCTCCCTCCAAATACAAATCCTTGAAGTTATCCTTTCGCCTTGCCTTTTATCCTATGAGTCTGAAGATTGGGTATCATTTCTTACTGTGTTCACCAACATGTAGAATCCTGGTGTTCTGCTCATCTTTTCCTCCAGATGTGAATATTCATAAAACTTCTATTAAGTTATAGCTCAAATGCTCCAGATTTTAAAAGCCGTCCTGTATTTATTCTCTTTTCTTTCTCTTATATGAAATATGGTTTGGAATTATTTACTTCATGTCTTCCATTCTGAATGATCTATTTCTTAATAATTCACACTTCATTTTTAATCCAATTTTCCACAGTTTTGCTAAACATATGTCACCGGTGCAGTTTCTATTTCTTCAAGAAACAGTTTAGTGGGTTTCAATCACAGGAAAATCTCAGACATGGAGATTATGTAAAAATATTTCAAATTTAAATTATGAAAATTCCTATACTGATGGAATTTTTTTGTGGGGGGAGAGGTCCGGTCGTGGGGCCTGAACTCTGGGCCTGGGCACTGTCCTTTAGCTCTTCAGCTCAAGGTTAGCGCGCTACCACTTGAGCCACAGCGCCACTTCCGGCTTTTTTCTTTTTTGCTTATGTGGTGCTGAGGAATCAAAGCCAGGGCCTCATGCATGCAAGGCAAGTGCTCTACCACTGAGCTACCTTCCCAGCCCACTGATGGAATTTATTTTGTTTTGTTTTGGGTCCAGTCATGGGGCCTAAACTCTGGGCCTGGGCGCTGTCCCTCAGCTCTTCAGCTCAAGGCTAGCACTCTACCACTTGAGCCACAGTGCCACTTCTGGCTTTTTTCTTTTTGGAATGGAACCCAGGGCCTCATGCATGCAAGGCAAGCGCTCTACCACTGAGCCACCTTCCCAGCCCCCCCACTGATGGAATTTTAATGCTTCTCTCCATTGAATTAAAATTATCACATGATTTCAGCACCCAGACATTAATTACATTTTAAGCAAAAATATAATATTGGAGGCATGAAAGCAAGAAACTTTAGAAGAAATAACAAAAGGGTGATTGAGAATCATAATCCTGTTTGCAAGTCATGTGTTTACCGAAAACTATTCTATTCTGTTCTGTTCTATTCTCTCCTATTTTATTTTTTTTGGATGTGGTGGTCCATGGCTATAATTTTAGCTACTTGGAAGGCATAGGTAAAAAGATCATAAAACAAATAAAAGTAAAAAAGGGTTGTGGGTAGTAGAGGGATGGCCTACCAAGCTTGATGCCCTGAATTCAAAATCCCATTACTACCAAAAAATAAAGAACCCTCAATTGATAGCAGCTATGTGCTTTCAAGTTGACAGTGGTGCATACTGCTATTTTTGTTGCTGCTAGTAAGCAGCCTATCCAAGTACAAGGGGCCAACAAAACTATGAGGGCAAGGACACTAATATGTGGAAGAGAACAAATTTGCATATGTAAAGAGGGGAAGAGGAAAAACATGCAGAATAGAATTATTTTATGCTTCGTGTTCACAATGCTGAAGGAAGCAAAACTGGACAGACACACTGTCAGCAGCCAGTGAGGGCTCAACATATCTTAATTGCCTTAATACTCATATTTTCTAAGAGTTCTAGCCAAGTTTGGTTTGAGTCTGAATTCTTCCTTGAGATACATTTCAAACCATAGAAAAAGCCAGAGTTCTTGGCTTACCCATAAGGCAGTCTGGATTATACTTTGTGGGAGTTTTGGTTCCTCCAGAAATGCTCAGCACAAAGGCTTCTGGCAGACACAAACTCATTTCAAAAGCCACACTAATGGCTGTCACAGCAGGAGTAAACCCTTCCCTGGACCAACATTCCTGTTTTCAATTAGGTAGGCCTTATGATGATTTATTAAGTTTTGGAGATCAATCCTGGAAATGTTGAATCGCATTTTCCTTAAGGATACCATATAGAGCAAACAGGCAGATTGGTATTTTAGAGTATTCTGAACACACTAAGTCAACCTTAGTTTTTGTTATTTTCTCATGAAATACACGGATTATCAAGTTGAAATAAATAGGGTATTATTTTTTTTCAGTTGTGGGGCTTGAACTCTGGGCTTGGGAGCTACCCCTGCATTCTTCAGCTCTAGGCAAGCACTCTACCACTTGAACTACAGCACCACTGCTGATTTTCTGGTGGTTAAATGGAGATAAGAGTCTCATGGACTTTCCTGCCCGGGCTGGCTTTGAACTGTGATCCTCAGATCTCAGTGTCCTGAGTACCTAGGATTACAGGCGTGAGCCACTGGTACCTGGATTTATAACATTTTTGAAATTTAAAATTAGCAAATTTAAATTTGAATTTTTTTTCTGAATTTTTTTTTAAATTTTTATTTATTTTTTATTGTGAAAATACTGTACAGAGGGATTACAATTACATGGGCAAGATAATGAGTACATTTCTTATCAAGCATTGTAGCCTCCTCCTTTGTTTTCCCTTCCCATCCTTTCCCAGCCTCCCCCCTCCCCCCACCCAATCCCCCCACCAAAGTTGTAAAGTTCATTTTCGACATGACAACTTGTACTTCTCATTTGAAAAATTAATGTCTATCAAATTCTAATTTATCATCACTTCTATATCTATGAAGTCACAATTCTCTTATATATTTTAAATTTAATAAGCCTTTTTTAGGTGCAGGTCAAGACAAAATGAGTATTGTTATATCAATAATTGAGTATCTAAAAATAGTTTATTATGTTAATTAAAAATTTTAGGGCTGGGAAGGTGGCTCAGTGGTAGAGCATTTGCCTTGCATGCATGAAGCCCTGGGTTTGATTCCTCAGCACCACATAAGCAAAAAGAAAAAAGCCAGAAGTGCCACTGTGGCTCAAGTGGTAGAGCGCTAGCCTTGAGCTGAAGAGCTGAGGGACAGTGCCCAGGCCCAGAGTTCAGCCCCTATGACCAGACCCCCCCCCCAAAAAAAAAACAAAAAAAAATAAAAACTTTAGTCAGAAAATTATTGTCTCTGTCAAGCTATCCTATCACTCAAATACTTGTTCATAAAGTTGTATATTTTGGAACAGTTTTAGATATTTGGAAAAATAACACAGGTAGGCAAATTTCCTTATATCTTGCACATATATCATTATCATATTTTATACTATATCAAAAATAAGTACATTATTCAAAATTATTATTTATTTATTTTTACTGATTTGCTTTTTCTTTTCCAGGATTCCATTTAGAATACCACTAAGACATTGCATTCAGTACACATGTCTTCTTAGGTCTCTCTCTGCTGTGATAATTATTCAAGCTAACTTTAATTTTATTTTTGACAAATTTTAGTACTATTACTCAAGTTATTTGTACAAGGGATCTGATAGTTTTTACTTGTTTTTGTTTGTTTGTATAATTAACTTGGGATTATGGGTTTGGGGAGTAACCTCACAAAGGCAAAATACCATTTTTATCACATCTTATCAAAAATATATATGTATTGTGAGGCATGGTAGTATATGCTTGTAATGCCAGCACTAAGGAAGCAGAAGTAGATTATTACTTCAAGAGCATCATGCTTCAAAAAGAAGGAAAAAATCGAGAAAGACAGTACATGCACATACATAATTGATGACAAAATATCTACATAAATAACTTCTCTAGGAGTTCTCTCCAATTGGTCCAGACACTTTGAGTTCATATAAGGTCATGAATATTTTATTTTAAAATTGTTCAACTTTTTGTTGTTTGAAAGTCAGTTGACTTTTGTGTCCTTTTGACATATCACAGTGATTGTATCATTTTTTTCTTACTTCTTTTTTTTCTTGTAAGAAGCCCCTTAGTTTCTTAAGCTACAAAATATACCAAACTTTCCCCACATATTTTCTTGCCAAAAGATAGAATCAGCATTTTTTCTAAAAGGGGCTGTTTTCCATTTTTTTGTTGTTTTTTTATGTTGTTTTCTGTTTTTAAGTAACAATATTGGAAACAAAGATTTACCTCCCATCATTTATCTTATGTCTATTCCAATAGTGAGAAAATTGGCCACCACCATGTGCCATGTATAAACAACACAATATAACTCAGAGGATCAAACTTAAAACTTTAGAACAGAAAGAAATGACAATCCAATTCAACAGAAAAATTGTCAAGCAGAGCATCGTGGTTCATGCTTACAATCCTAGATACTTGAAAGCAAGATATCAGAACTGTAGCACTATCTCAACCAACATACCTGTTATCTGAGTTATGCAGGATGCACAAATCTAGTTTGGCCTTTGCAATTTGTTTGGAAAAGAATGAAAACAAAAAAAAAATAAGGGCTTCCATGTGGCTCATGTGATAGAAATCCTGCTGAATACAGACAAGAACTGGATTTCAAACCTGAATATTGCTCTCCAAATAATGTGTCATGTATTTGGTAGTTAAGAATATTTACACCTATCAGATCATCAGTAATATTGACAGTGATTTTGTACTTGATCCATTTTGAAAAATCATGAGTTAATATTTCCTTACAGTCTTTGTGTAATTAAAACAAATACAAAGTAGGTTTTTTTTAGCTTAGGTGTTCATATAACATTATTGCCTTTTAAGTTTTCATTTAACGAGATCATTATTGCATCTAACATGATGAGAGTTGCAATTGAAGGATATCTGAAACAATATTGTAACTACAGGAAACCCAGGCTATTTCTATAAAGACCCACTCACTCATGTTGTATTGTCCCAAGGGTAGTCATGAAGGGTCATAATACAGGAAATGAATTTCCAGTTAAATAATTCATATCACTCTTGCTAATGCCTTCTTAGTGCAACAAGCTTCGTATCAGTCTCATAATTCATATCATTCTAAGTGTACTGTGAAAAAAATTGCTGAAGCAACTAATTGTAAAATACCTCTGTATCATTGCATGAACAGGTTATTTCCATGCTATAGAATTAATGGATTACTTGAAATGAGCATTATTTAGATAGATAATTTTAAAGTATTATGTAGAGTGAATTATTGTTGCATTACATTAGGAAATGTATAGAAATTTTAAAAACTAGAAAACTATTTTGTATATATATTTTTAACAAAATCAATACAAACTATTTTATGAAAAGTATCCATAAATTCCAAGCAAGAAAGTGCTTGTGGAAGCTTAAAGAAATACTATGTGTGTCCTGCACCAGTGAGTGACTCCTGCCTGTAATCCTAGTTACTCAGGAGGCTGAGGTCTGAGAATCACTGTTTGAAGCCAGTCCAGGCAGGAAGGTCCATGAGACTTTTATCTCCAACTGACCACTAAAAAGCCAGAAACAAAGTGGAGCTGTGGCTCAAGTAGTAGAGCCCTAGCCCTGAGCACTAAAGTTAAGGGACAATGCCTAGGGCCTGAGTTCAAGCCCCATAACTGGGAGGGGGGGGGAGTAACAATCAAAATAAAAACAAACACCAAAAACAAAAAATCCAAAAGCCTCATTACACATCAGTAAAAACATCCATGCTCTTGTTCTTTAGTCAAAATAATTAGTAAATGCCAGTAATGGGTTGGCAATATTTCATAAAGGTACAAAGCAGCACTTCAATAAAAAGCAATAATCCAAAGATTGCATGTGTTGGGCACTAAGTGAGTCAGACCTGTAATCCTAGCTATTCAGCAGGCTGAGATCTGAGGTTTGTGGTTCAAAGCCATCTAGGGCAGGACAGGCCGTGTGACTCTTATTTCAGATTAACTACCTAAAAATTGGAAGTGGAGTTGTGGTCAAGTGGTACAGTGCTAGCATTGAGCACAAAAGCTCAGGGAAAGTACCTGGATTTCAAGCTTCAGGACTAGACAAAAGAAAAAAGATTGTGTGTTGATTGAAAATATGTCTTCATTTGATTTTCTTTAAGAAGCTTAAGATACTGTGATTCTCTTTCTCTCTCTAATTCTAAATTTGTCTGGAGCATTGCTTATAAATAGTAAATATAAATTAAAGTTACACTGCAAATGCATAACTGCCTTAGCTCTAATTCAGATGAATTTATAGCTTCTATGAAGAATTAAAAGTCAAGAATAACAGCTGGGATGGTGGAGCATGTCCATAATTCTGGGACTTATGAGCCTAAATAAGGATTGCTATTTTCTGAAGTTAGCTTGGACTCATTGAGAGATGCTGCTGAAAGCAACAGAGGAAGAAAGCAAACAAAAACAAAAGAAGAAAAAAGAATAACACATGAGAATATCTGGACAATTATATGGTTAAAAGTGACAAAATTTGCAGTCAGGCACCATTGCCTCCTATCTGTAATCTCAGCTAGTTATGAGGGTGAGATCTGAGGATGGAGGTTCAAAGCCAGCCATAGCTGGAAAGTCCCTGAGACTATTATCTCCAGTTATCTACCAAAAAGTTAGAAATTGAGCTGTATCTCAAGTGGTAGAGGACTAACTTCGAACAAACAACCAAAACAAACAGAAAAACACTAAAGGACAGGTCCCAGGCACTGAATTCAAGCCCCAGGACCAGCGAAATAGAGACAGAGAGACAGAGAGAGAGAGAGAGAGAGAGAGAGAGAGAATGGTGGGGAAAGAGGATAGGAGGGAGGGAGGGACCGGGAGAGACAGGGAGGGAGGGAGGGAGAGAGGGAGGGAGAAAGAGGGAGGAAGAAAGAGGGAGGGAGAAAGAGGGAGGGAGGGAGGGAGGGAGAGGGAGAAAGATTTCTCTGTTATGCTGACATATACTCTATACAAAGTGGACTTTCACATTTTGTGAACAGAATTCATTTAAGCAGACTAGGAATATTTTGATGGAATCCAACTTGATTGAACAAGTTCCTTGAAAGTATTTTGCAACTACCTTTTCATGGGAGATCTTAGTTCTAATGAAAAGTAAACCATTATAAAATGCTGTTCACATAGCCTACTTTAACACATTTCTTTGTAGTTTGATGATAACCATTTTGTCTTATGCTGATCTGCAACTTTCAAAGCCATATTTTTAACCCAAGTAGTTGGCCCAATTTCTAAAGCAATGGTTTTCTTCTGGGAAATCTTGCTGCTGCGATTAGTGGTTTAACTGCAGTATTTCCAAATCACTACAGTAAGTTCCCACTGATGCCTTTGTGGTTTCTACTTATACCAAAGACTGTTCTGAGTGCTGCATGGAAAAGCTTGTTCATCTCACAATGCTCTTTCTGGCCACATCGAGGTATCACAACATCTTACAATAATCTTGACATTTTGGCACTCAAAAATAAACATTATTTTTGCATATATTTTCAATATTTTTGTCATTTTTACTTCATGAGTTTGTGTTTAGAAACTAAATTGTAAATGTTTTTCTAATATGTATTTAAAATGGGCATTCCAAGTTAATGGGAATTTTGCTTAGATTATATTTAGAATTACATTGCTACATCCTTTAGTTCTATTTCCTACCATCTATCATCTTTATCAATCTGTCTGTATTAACAACTTACCCATCATCCATCCATCATCCGTCAATCAATCTATCATCATCACCATCACCATCGTCTATACTTGTGTCCTTGCAAAGAAATGTGATTACAAGGGGGATGCAAACAGGATGAAGAAATTCAAATTGCTGATTGTTTTTAAAGAATTCAGAATATGTATAGCTGAAGCACATTAAAGAATCAGGGAAAGACAAAAACTTCTTATTCCCCTCTATAATCACTAAGGAGAACACAGATTCTCTTTGGCACAAAAAGACCTCAATCAGAGAGTTCTTTGAACATACAGCATGCCTTAAATATATGATTTCAGTTTGCCGCTTAAATACCATCACAGTTGACCTTTTGAAACAGAGCTGAACTTACTCTGCTTTATATTGTTCATTCTCATGAAGAACAATAATGAATTAATGCATTTATTTTAATTCCACTTGACCTTTCTTGAGAGCAAGTACATTCCAAAATAACTCACTCTGTTCCTTTAAACATTCACAAAATGAATTCATTATTATAATTTTCCTGACAATTGTTAAAGAACGATACTGGTATTAAAATCAAATTGAACATACAATGGAGACTTGAAGCTTAAAATTCAAAATGAAAAGATTCCATCTTCCTTTTGCTGTTCCATTTGTTTGTTGTTAGACAGTTTTCATGAACAATGTTTGGTGGTGTTTTTTTTTTTGAAAGATTTGTCCAATTTTCCTTTGGCCTTCTAATTTTTACTTGGAAACAGTGTGGGAAACAATCTGGTTTTGATGGAGCCCCAGATTTTTGAGTGTATGTGTGTGTTCTAAATAAACTCAACTAGGTCATATGACTCATATGCTTTCCATGGTCTCATTGACTTCATTGTGTCTAGAAACTATTTAATTAATCTTATTTGAGCAGATAGACAGTTTTGATTGCCTCTTTTTAAGAAGATGAACTGTTTTGCTCAGAAGATTGTTCTCTAAGTTATTTTATGTAAATTATTTTCTAAAAATGTGCAGAAATTTGATCGATTTGTATAGTAAAATAAATACTTCAGTTCTTGTGGTTTGCAGGGACAGCCATTGTCTAGCTTCAGCTTTGTGATTAAGCCTTGAGGAAGAAATACAGAATGATGAGAAATGCACCAAGAAACTACCGCCTTTGGAAAAGTTAACAGGCGTTCTGGGGATTTTATCTTCTCTACATTTTCATTCCTTTATAGTAAAACAAAACAGAAAAGCTTACCAAAATGACCACTTGAGAGTATAACTCAATATGTCTGAGGCAAATTTCATTTGAATCTATTCAAGAAAACATTCTAACACATTCATCTACCTAAAGTTTCTTTATAAAATTTAACAACACAGAGGTATTCCTATAAAAGCAGATATATACAATAACTGTAAATGTGTGCATTTCCACATTTATGTATACTTATGTCTTGATATTTTAGTTTTGCATGATAGTATCTTACATGTTTTAGCATTTTTTGCTAGTATTTTCAAGATTTAACCTTGATTTGAAATATTCTAAGGTCTGTCTCTATGTGTCCATAAATTAGAAACGTTGGGAAAGGAGAAAATCTTAAAATTATACATTTACTTTGCATTCAGTGTTGACAAGATTTTTGATTAAAAAAAAAGAGATAAAGGTTAGGACAGTAATTTTTTATTTTTTAAATCACTCCTATCCTCTTTTATGAGATCAATACTACCTCCAATTCTCATCTAGTAATCACTGATTCAACATGTATTAATGACTTGTATGCAACTAAATATTACATGCATGCTTCCTCTGATTTTTTTTTTTAAGTTTTAGGCTCATTCCAGGAACTTTCCTTTGAATACCACGAAGACCTAATGCATGTGAACTTTAGGATGATTCACTGCAATACCTGCACAGCTAAAGAGCAGACTTTATATAACTATAACATCATAGCATTTCAGATTTTAGTTCATTGGGTGTTTGGATGAAGCCATTTTTAGAATGAATATTAATTGGTATTATTATTCTGAAAATATTTAAGAGTTCAAGTGAAATATGAGTTCAAAATTTGAAAACTTAAGTACTTGAGCTGAAGGAAGTAACCTCTTTTTTCTAATTTCCAGTCAAAAAGACATGAGACAGTGGCCAGTTAATTTTCAGGTATTTCCCTTTTTAATTCTTTTAATATAGAAAAGGAGATGGTAGGTGTTATCAGAAAACTAGGAAAAATTAGAAAGGAATTGTTATAGAAATGGCCTCTCATATAATTACATCATTCTTCTTACTTTCTGACCCCAAAATAATCCATGTTGTCTGGAAAATGAAGAGGTCAGATGTTTGTGCATTTTGTCAAGTGTGGTTAAGTTGATATCTCTGAAGATTTATGACTCTTTCACTACCTGTCTTCTCCTGTTCCCCAGGCTGTCGACTTGTCTGATACTCAGATTAATTTATTTTTAATTAAAAATAGTTAGGAAATAGATGAAGTTACATGGAATGTGTGTGTGTGGGAAGAGAGAGAGAAAGAGTCAGAATTTGCTGGATCTTTGATCAAGTCTCTTCGTATATTCTTTTCTTTCTTTTTTGATTTTAATTTTATTGTCAAGGTGATTTACAGAAGGGTTACAGTTACATACGAAAGGTAAGTACATTTCTTATTGAACTTGTTACCCCCTCCCTCATTTTTCTCCCTCTTTCTGTCTCCCCAACCCTTTCTCTGTATATTCTATGACACACACATTATTTATTAAATTATTTAATAGTATAGTAACTGATTTTTAAAGTATATAAAAAGTAAAAATAAATAGTCAAATTAAAGAATAATTTTAAATGTATCCCATAATTGCTATTAATTTTTTTTCTTTCAAACTATAGCCAAGAAACAAATATCTTTCGTTGTTTTCTTTGAAGGGAAGAACCAGATTCTGGATTATTTCCAAGCCATCCAGACAGTTATTTCAACTGGAACAACTGACCTTTGGAAGAGACTAAAACATAGCAGCCTAGCCAGACAGAGAAGAGGGAGTGGTTAGTTGGGAAGATCTTCAATGTTGTTCTTATGAAATCTCATTTGAAGAGGACACTAAAAAAATTAAGAAAAATGAACCTTAAAATACTTAGAACTAATGAACCACAACATCAACAATATAGGCAAAGGTGAGTACAATGTGAGCTTTCTTTAGTGCATCATTCAGTCTCCTAAATACAGGGAAAATTTTAAATTATATTACACTTACCTTTGAATTTTCGTATCCTTCCAATAATCATTCTTTTGTTTTCCTCCCTCAAGTGGAACAGATTTCCTTAAGCCCCTTACTTCATGGTATTTGTTAGTTGGCATCTAGGCAATTGTCAAAGTTCTATTTAGCAAACAAAGTACTGCTTCAATAAACGTTAAATTAATGGTAAAAGTTTTATTAGAGAGAAGAAAGTAGTCATCATCTTCCAATATTTATTTAGAAAGCATGTGGTAATTTCCTTTCCAAGAGAGCATAAGAAATTTGAGTTGACATCATTAGCAAGAAACATGCTAAAGGATTATCTAACCTCTTGCTAGATATTATAAAGTGCTTGGCACCAAAAAGAACACAAGGTAATCCTTTGGGGTGGTTGAAGAATTAGTAGAAGGACTTTAAAATATTTTATTAAAAATGCAAAAGGAAGATGTTCCCAAGACAGTATTTTTAACAATTTTTGAAAATATAAAGGGTAAATCAATTTGGTCCAAGGTCTAAGGTCTGAAGAAATGCAATGGGGTATCAGAACGTATGTTAGTAGGAAACTAATTAGGTATAATGCAGAACTGGAGAACCTTGTAGAGTGGAACTCCTATACTTTTTAACCAGGTCCACTTCATTGAAAACAATTGCACTTAGAACTCCTACTGTATGTTCTAAAGTGTCTGTCCAAGTGGATGCAAACTAAGAATTTTGTTCAATAGCTTGCCTCTCACATGCACCTGAATGCATATGAACACTATGGTTAAAAGCTGGCACTAGAGGCTGAGATCTAAGGATCTTGGTTTAAAGCCAACCTAGGCACACAAATCCATGAAACTCTATGAGTAGAAAAATAAGTTTTTAGAATGGTAATGCAGTATGTATATTTATAAAATATTCATATTCCAGAAACATTCATTTCAAAGCAAAGAAATAGAAGACATTCAGTGATTTAAGAGTCAGTATCTTTGCTAGAGTAAAGAAATGCCACTGCAGATGAATTGAAGGCCAAATATATCTTTAGGGTAGAAAATGGGATACCTTAGATTTTAAATAAAACATATGATGAAAACATGGAGCAAGTACAAAAGAATTAAAGATTCTGTGAAGTTTAAAATAGAAGGATAATTCTTCAAAGATAACTAGCAACTAGCAAGGACAAAATACTTCCTGTAGCAGCCAGAGATGCAAGAGCAATGACAGCCTTGTCCATATCAACAGCTTGTTAATTGCCTACAAAGGGTGTAGTTTAGGTGGAATCTGAGATTGAGTTGTCAAAATTGAGTCCAAGATTCTACAAGCAATTTAACAGAGGCTGAAACCCAAAATCACAAGTAAATGTTGAATTTGGAACTATACATGGAACCACTGGAATAGAATAATAGTAACAGCTAGTTTTTTTTTTTCATGGTTATGGTAACATCAAAAATAAAAATGAAATGTAACATTGTAAAATCTATCAGAAATTCTTGAGTATTACTTTTTGTACTACAACTTGATAAAAGTCCCAATCCAAAATGTCAGAAACAAAGAGAGGAAGAAAACCTTTGTTCTTGTACTGCATTCCCTCTGGATTACTTACTTAGTGAAAGTAGTCAAAGTAGCTAGTTCAAGGCACCCATAATAAAGCAGATAATATGTGTTACTTTTTGGTTTCTATAGTACTTCAATACATACTATTTTTATATATTCTATTTATTAAGATCATATACTTTCCCTATATGACCAACTGAAAGTAGGGATCTTGTCAAGTCAACAAACAATATATGTAATCAAACTTACTAAGTATCTTCTTATCCATATGATATAATATTAAGTCACAGAGAGAAAGAAGTACATTTTACAGAGCAAACTTTTGATTTGTTGGGTTGCAGAAGTTTGTGTGAATGAGATCAGTGTGCTTCTAAAACAGTTTAATACCATACTGTGGATAAGTTTCAAACGTCTTCATGACTGCACATTAGTAACAACCCCAATCCTGCTATCAAGGCTATCAGTCAAATCTTCTTTGTATTATTAACTATAAGAAAAGAGTCCTAATCTTGAAACATGATGTCTATATATAATGTGGTTATTACCAACAGATGCTTTGGTGAAAAGAAATCACCCTAGGACATCTCTTACCAGCAAGGCTAAGCATGTGTCTCACAACTCTTAATATTGCTCATAAAACAAACTGTATGTGGGCTGTAAGAAATGAAGTTACACGTAAAACCTTTTATGGATGGGATTGGGAAAAATTGGAGAGGATAATGGATAGAGTAACATTGCTTAAGATGTACTGAACTCACAATATGACTTGTTGAATTGAAACCCCTTTGTATAACCACATCAAATAAAATTTTCCCTGTATTCAAAAAGAGTAAAGCCCTTTCATTCTCTGTTCAGCTCTGATTTATGAACAAGAAAATTTGTTCAATTTTCAAGTATATTTAGAGACTGTTTAATAAACAAATTGAATAATTTATCTAAAATCCTTTATTCTCAGCAAAATCAAACATATCATTGAATTTACATAGAAATACAATTTTTAACCATGTCTTTCTTCATAAAAATGTACTGGTGAAATAAAATGTTCATAATTAATGACCAATTATGTACTGTTTAATCATGCCAGTAGCAGAATTGACTACTATTAAAAATTGGTAAAGTAACATATCTTAAATATGCAAATATCATCTCAGTACTGTATTGTGTTACCATTGATAATAAATGCCCACTAAATATATACCTATTGCATAAAGCTTTTTCAAGTACAATAAAAATACAAATTCTATCTGTTAAAAAAAAGCCATGTGGCTCCTAAACATCCTCATTATACAAATTCTAAAATTATAAAGACTCTACTTTGTGAAATATATACTGTCCTCTAATTACGGTACAACTTAGAACGTAACAAAACACAAATGAGAAGCTTCACATATACTATACAACATTATGGCGATGCATACCAGTACAATATTGCGTAAGTACACTGATGTCTGTTCTTAGAAAATGTAGCTTTAATGCTTGAACAAAATTCCCATGTGTAAAGAATCTATTTATCTTTGGTGACTATCACCAATCTAAGTCCATATTTTCACTCATTTTTCTTAATTCTTTGATAAAACAAAGTAGAAACTGATCATTGTTTTTTTCTGCATGATTGCTGGTTCTCTGTTACACCATGGGCAACAATATTCAGAACTTATCAGCAAATCATTAATGAGATTCCAGGAAATTTTATTGCTCACATTCATGATGCAGCTCATCAGAAAATTTATTTTGGTGAAAATTAAGCTTTTGACTTTAACAGACCAAGTACAAATTTAGATGCACTAAATGCCTTGATAATATCTTTAGAATAGTTCTCTTTATGTTTTAAAATATCAAAACAATGAGACATCATAAAATAAACTTTGGTGAGAAAAACTATAGTTGGTAATACAAGGATAAAGAACAACTTTAAACCTAGAGATGATATACATTCCAAATGGTTTTCCTTACGAGATAACAAATGTAACTTACTCACACATTAGAAGTGAAATAAAATGAATCAAACGTTTTGGAATACAACTGAAATTAACTAGAAAAGATTACTTAAATTTCATTTAATTGTCAGTGAAATTTATATTTTTTCTTTACTAATTTAAAAATTTGAGGACTGATGGCATAATTTCAAAGTTTAAATTTTCCCAATTATGTGAACATTATACACATAAAATAACATTGTCTCATGCATATTCATTGTCTGTCTCATAATATATTCATTGGTTTGAAAATAGAACACTAGTTTAGTTTGGTGTCAACATGTCTCTTCAGAATTTTAAAATATTTAAGTATGGTTTTTGGGGGGGAAATCAATAAAAAACTAGCAGCCTGGAGAATAAATGCATTGCAATTATTTAGAACTCAGACCAGACAAATATATAGATAACTTGATTTTCAATGATAAATTCATCCACAACAGAAACACGAACAAAAAACTATGACATACACTAGGTTGTATTTAAAATTAAAGATACTGATCAACAGTCAATGTGGAGAGACTTCACTACAAAAGCTTTCAAAACATTAAGATATCCAAAAATATATTGGCACATGTTTAATACCTGTCTTAAAATAATAGTGAATGCTATATGTGTATATAAGCAAATTTAATATGAGTCAGGATCTTTCTTTCTTGATATCAGCATTTGCTGTCTACTGGATCAAGACAAAACACGGTGCCTTCAAGAGTTAGTCCCATTTTGAACCCCTCCTGTAAAACACAATAAAATCATTAAAATAGGAACATCACATGACAGAATAAAATGAAATAAAATCAGCAGGTAAAAACAGACTAAATAGAACTTGAATCTTAACATTTTAAAATATCAAAACTTACAAGGGTGAACAAATACAACAGTGGAACTGATTAGACACTTGTGGATGAGGACGGGGAGGAAAAAATGGGAAGAGAGCAATGGGAGGAAAGACATGGTTTAAAAAGAATTATACTCATTACTCATTACCTGATTCATGTAACTGTAACCCCTCTGTATAGCAATTCTCCAATAACAATAAAACAAAATACCCAAAAAGTCCTATATAGTAGGCCAAATTAATTGCCTATCAGCATTTCATGTAGATATCTTCCATTGGAAATATTCTTACACTCATAAACATTTTAATGTTTTAAAGATATGGGAGATTAGTGTATATGAGAAAAACATAGGAATATATGAAATTAAGAAGTATTTTTTTTCTGGTAGAACCTAAAGAATATGTCAATATTTCCCTTAGATATTACTGAGATTGCTGTGCATCACTCTAATGAGAGGTTCTGATCATTTTGATTATTTGGTTCCTATTACCACTGCCCAGAACCTTACTTTCTGTAAATGCAATGCCATTCTATGTGTTCAGATTGCAGATTACATGGCTTGACCATGAAGAAAGGACCCCATCTTAAGTTCTGCTTTTGCTTTTCAGTGGCATGGCTCCTTGGATATTGTTCCATTTACACATTTTAGAAATTAAACAGCCATTAATGTATTGGCCCTTAAGCACCTAACAGCCATGAATATGTTTTGTTCTTTTCTCCTAAGACTTTTGAGCAAAGAAGACTGTCCTTCTCCACTTCCAGCATTTTTATTTTGCTAACTAAACTGTGGGCTACTTTTGGTCTTTCTAGCTGCTTCCAGCCTCATCTGGTTTCTTAATCTATGCACACTGGCCTACACAGAAATGAAAAGCACACAGCTTGGCAGGGGTGGCTCACGCTTGTAATCCTAGCCACTTAGGGGGCTGAGGGTTGAGGACTGCCAGCCCAGCAGGAAAGTCTGTGAGACTTTTCTCCAATTAGTCACCAAGTGGAGTTGTGGAGAAGTGGGGCTGTGGTTTGAGTGGTAGAGCTCTCACTTTGAGCAAGGAAAACTCAGTGACAGCACCCAAGCCAAGCCGGAGAGAGAGAGGAGAGAAGAGAGAGAGGAGAAGTGAAGATAGGGGAGAAGAAAGACAGGGAGAGAGGGAAAAGCAGAGAGACACAGAGAGAGGAGTCATGGATCAGTGGAAATGCAAGTCACTTGGCAAGTTCCTAGGATAAAAAGTGTGGTAGTGTCCCCAAATTACTTTCATTTGAAGTAACTATTTGTGTTTATGCAAGCCAATGCAAACATTATAATGTAGAAGGAAAATAGCTACAAAAATATAAGCCATATTTTATTTGTAATTAATGTTCAGAGAATGCTTTAAAAAGAGTAAACATCAATATCATAATTGAAATAGTTTTTCAAATCTTCCCAGCACTTGAGTTACAAATTATATTCAATTGGGTAAAGATCAAAGGAGTTATGAATGTTACTTAAATTTTTGCCATATTTATTTTGAGTATTTTCCCAATAACCAACACACACTTAGAAAAGAGAATATTTCAGTTGAAAATACTGTAAATAAGCTGTTCTTTTAAGATGCTTGTCCTGAAAATTCTAAGTTTTAATGTGTTAATAATATTGGAAAGTAAAATGAAGTGTTTGTATGTCATAATACTGCCATCATGTTTTTTTTTAATTTTTAAGATCATTTTAGATTCCCCTTAGGCTAATGTAACCTTCCAATGAACAGATATCTTATTATAAGGCCCGTTAGTTTCCTTTCCTTTCAAAATAAAATGTCTTGCATATTTTCTTATCTTCCTCAGAAGGTTCATTTTGTAAATCATAATTTAATAAATTTGCAATCATTCTAAATTTTCCATATTCTCTTGAGTTTCAAACTTGAAACTAGGCTTGTTTACAAAAGGTAGTGATAGGAATTAATATAAGCTAATATCATAAAGACTGATTTTACAACTAAATAAAAAGCAACTGAGTGAGTGCTGATGGATCACACACTTGTAACCCTAGGTACTCAGGAAGCTAAGCTCTAAGAATCTCATTTGAAAGCCAAAATAATCAGCGAAAGCACTAGCTATGTGCTCTGTCACTTAGACAAGGAAAATATTTCATTGGCCTTATTAAACCCATACTACTTACAAACCTATTATTGCTATTCAAAGATACAAATAGTTGACTGTATATATTAGGTTAATTAAAATAGAAAGGATCATAACAAAACTCATTATAGGCATTACATAATAAGAATACTATTGAACTTCAAATTGAGCTAAAAGTAAATCTGCAACTATCAGAAATAAGCGATAAGGTGAACAACATAACTGCAGCAAAATCGCTGAGCAATAACCATAAAAATCTGTTATGAAACATCCTTAACAATAAATGATCAGTTGCATCATAAAGCATGCCAATATCAAGAATTCAGGTTTTACAGGATTGTAAGCCAATTAAAAGTATTAGGAAAACAATATACCAACCATCTCTGGCGCTACCCACCATGAAAGCAGAAAAGAATAAAAAAGGACATCAAGAACATATTAGAAATAGCAAGCACAAAATTCACGCACAAAACCACAAGACCTCCCACCCAGGGCCCCTGTCACATTCACTTCTACATATATATATAATATATTCTATATATATATATATTTGCCCCAGGCTGTAGCTGCCTAACTGGAAAAAAATTAATAAAATATTTTTAAAAGAAATTGCTTTTGGCAAAATTCAGCATTTTCAAAAGCTAATTGTATGTAATTTGAGTGAAAGTTTCATAGTATTTGAAATGTGGAAAAGGGATAGAAAGTTGGTGTCATCAAACATAAATAGATGCAAAATATTTCTGCTGAATTAAACATAAGTCTGATATTGTGCTTTTGGTTATAGCGGAATAATTTCATCCTTCCTATTATATCAAATTATTAATTTACATTCTATTAGTGTTATAAAGTTCATTTTGAAATCAAAATAAGACTATAAGAATGCCAATTAGAAGTGAAGCACAATGTGAATAGGAATGGATTATCCCAGGACCAATAAGCAGAAATACGTCCCCTACCTGACTTTATTGTCCTCATTTTCTCACCCAATTAACTTTATAAAACTGTTTAGAGTCCACTTATATAGTTAGTTTTATCAAAACATGAGGAGCAAATTGAAAGAGAAGACTTTACTTTTTAAAAGTCTATTTACTAATCATGGCCCATTGAATAAAGCTTTTAAAACCAACTTTTTTTTCAATTTTAAAGGATGACTTAAATTAAAATATATGTATATATATTATGTAGGAAAAAGAGAGAAAGAAAGAGAGAAGAGAGAGACAGAATACCCAACTGGACTACATTCCTAAAAATGTTGTCACTGGTATGGTATCTGCTTTCTCAATAAGAGCCGAGAAGTCATGAACCACAGCTACAATGCTTCTTTTCAGACAGAATGATTTCACTCTTACAAAGATCTTCCCTCATTTACCCATTTGCAATTTTGAAATTCACAATTGTTAAGACTGGGATCAAATCTTATAAATCTAATAAATGACCTTTTAATTTCTGGATTTCAAAACAACAAGCTATTGTAATCCATGACAGTTTATATTTTAAAAAGGAACTATCTACTTTTTACTGTAAGTTGAGCCATTAAAAAGACCATTTAATATTTAAGCTATTCAGAACTATTTTGGGAGGACATGTAGAAACTTTAGAATTACATTTTAATGTGCTTATATTAAGAACATTATGTGCCATCAATTCAAGAGAGGGTAGTTTGGGTATATAAGTTATTTCTTGTCCTAGATTAAAAAGAAATAAACCATGAATGGGCCAATTTATTAAAGTAGTCACCTGCATCTCATCTAATTTTGATTGAATGTCTGGAGGGAAATCCCCTGCTCCACAGTTAAATGGGTCAAATGGTTCAGCTCCAAAGAGGTCTCGTTCTAAAAGGAAGAAAACATGTCAAGTAAGTGAAAAACAGGAAATAAGTTGTGGTGAAATAGATTTCAAAGGGAGGATTATATGAATAAATACAAACAGAATTATAGATACAAATAACCCTCCATATGACCAAATAAGCCACCAGCTACCCTTTGACTATGATGGCTGTCTGGAGCGTAGACTAACTCAGGGAGCAAAGATTCAGTTTATGATATCAAAAACTGTTTAGTAATAAAGTGCTATTATCCAAAGAAGGTTCTGTGTCTTGATTACGAGCCGATAGTTGTAATCCCAGCCTCTCAGTAGGCAAAGAATGGTAGAATTTTGGTTCAAGGCCACACTTGAACCATTCTTGACTATATGTTGAATAGTGCTAACATAGTTATGCAGATGTTTCTTGGACAGACTGATTTGATTTCCATTGGACACTTACCAAATACTGGAATAGCTTCATGACCTGGTACTTATTTTAATTTTTAATGAACATACTATTATCCATAATAGCTAGTGAATTACTACTTGCAATAGTGTGCAAAGATTCCCTTTTTTCCATAGCCTTACCAAGTCTAGTTATAATTATCTTTTTGACTGCCGTCATTCTATCTGCAGTGAAGTGATGTTTTTCTGTGGTTTTAATGACATTTCCCTGATGGTTACAGATATTGAATCTTTTCCATGTACCTGTCGACCATTTCTACATCTTCCTGTAACAACTTTATTTAGGTACAATGCCAACATTGTGTGTGTGTGTGTGCAATGCCAACATTTTGTGTGTGTGTGTGTGTGTGTGTGTGTGTGTGTGTTGGTCCTGGGGCTTTAACTCTAGACTTAAAGTCTGTCCTTGAATTTTTTTTTTTTTTTGCTCAATGCTAGCACTCTACCATTTGAGCCATATTTCCACTTCTGATCCTTTTGTTGGTTAATTGAAGTTAATCATCTCATGCACATTTTTTCCTAGGCTCACCTCAAACAATGATCCTCAGATCTCCTGAGTAGCTAGGATTATAGACATGAGTCACCAGGGCCAAGCATAAAGTTGTTTTAATTGAGAGCTTTGATGGTTATTGTTTTAAATACTTAACACAAAATGTATATAACCACTTATAAATAATACTTAACACAATGTACTTTTTAAGTTCTACAGGCAAAAAGAAATAAACTATCCTGCCAGGTATTAGAGTGCTTGATTAAAAGTTCAGAATTATATTCAAAATATTATAATGTGAGTTAGAAAGAATGCAATAAAGTGTAATAAGCAATTTCTCATTTCTTCAATTTTCCTAAGGGATTAAGAGACAGACTCCTGACCATTAAAAACTTCTTTCTGTTTATGTGATGGGGGTACAGATCAATATATAACCAAGATGCTAAAAGAGGACACACTTTGATGCTTCTTGAAGATACATAGAAGATAAATCAGACAAATCAATGTCTTTATAGTATCTTGATTATCAAAGAAAAATCATTTCAAAAGGTTAATATATAAACAAATCATAAAATTCAAATAATCCATATATTTTTCTCCAGAGGCTATTTGTATATTCTACAATAATAATATCTCTATCCCCTATTAAACATGTTTAAATACTGAAATTATTACCATCACTTATTTTTTAGACAAAGTAAAACATTTAAAATATATCCCTAACCATAGTAAACAAGTAATTAGATAATTTTATTGTAGTTTCAATAAACCTACACCAAAAGATTATTTTTCATACAATAAGTTTCCACTGCAAATATGGATGTCTTTAATAGTATATTCTGGATTACTACAATTTATAATTGTAAACAATTACTGGGTGCAGTATATGCATAAAAATAGCACTTCAGTGATCCAAGTGTTTAATGAGCTTGTCATTTTGCACAAAGTGTGAAACATTTCAATTATATCCCAGTGCAGCCACACATACTGACTTACTTAGAACACTTACTGATCTCTGTAGATCTACTAGGTACAGGAGGGGGCTGTGTGCCATTGCGCGCAGGTGTGGAAGACTGGTGTGACATTGGCGAAAATGGAATCATATCGAAGATGTCAGTGGAGGGAGACTTAGATGTCACACTGCCTGCCTGTAATGATGATGATATGCGTTAGCATGGAGACACCTATTTCATATGAATATAGAAATTATAAATGAATTCAGTTGAATCATAACTTACCACTCATGTATTAAAAACAAAAATATTGACACTGTCATAGTTTAATCTGTTATGCCAAATGTTTGAAGGAAATTTCTGTAAAAATACTCTGAAAAATGCTACCAAAGATAGCAGCAATGTAATTGTAGATGAGCATACAGCATTGGATAGATTTTTATGTATCTAGAAATACTAGACATTCATATCAGAAAATTAGAAATGTGGGGAACTGCATAAAATATGCTATCTGTAATACAGTAAGCAGAAAAAATCGGCAGTGACCTGCTTTCCCAATTACAAAAATTCAAATGCACTGAATATTTTTATATTCTTAGAGTACATCTTAATTTGACTTTATAAGTAGAATGACAACTGGATATATGTGTTGTATTTCATTACTGACAATTTTAAGCTTTTGTAATAATCAATCATTTTACAAAATAAATTAATAATTACCAGTATACCATAAAATCAGTATAACCTGGGTTTCAATACAGAACAGATGCAGGGGAAATAAAAGTCCTATAAGGTAGCCAGGAAATAATCATCACCTTGTCAAAAAAAGGAAAATACCTTAGTATAATCTATAGGAATTGTCTGACCTGATCATGAATAAAAGAGAATTCCCCTCTTGAAGAAATAAGAGAGAAAAAAGGCTTACTATTCCTATTGGATCATGAACAGAGATTGACTGGTTATTTCTCAGAACATATTCATTTCTGATTCATAGATGATATAGGTGATGACAAAATGAGGCCGGTTATATGTGCAGAGTGATGGATTTGCTATTCAGTTAAAATGTATAATAGTGTATTTTTTCATGCAGGAAAAAACTGCTCTCATCTCCTTCCCTTTAACAGTTGGCTTTCAGCATCTCTAAACCCCTGCTTTTTATTCAAGAATATTACTCTCTTAATTATCTCATCCCTTCTATTCCCTGCTTTTCATAACTCTCCTCCTTCTCAGGAAAAAATAAAAAGTACTCATATCCTAACTGTCATTGAAAATAAAACAAAGGACCAAATACCTGTCCTTTTTAAATTTTTTTTAAACTGCTGAAGCCTCTCCTCTTTTTGTTTTTTTCCTTCTTCCTGTTTTTTTTCAGGGCTCTTTCAAGACTAGTGTCCTTAAAAGAGACACTCGTCTTCCTGTCCTAACTTTTATTTCATTCAAATTAGATTTATTTCAGATCAATCTAGATGTTGCTCTTTTTGCACTAACTATACAAAAACTCTTTTGTATATACACATTACCAGTGACCTCATTTCCTGGCAATCATGTCTTATGGGTTATTTGAACTATTTATCTTATTTTATCTATGTGGACTTGTATACTGTCATCATTCTCTGCTAGAACCTCTGATATCACACTATCAAAGGAAATAAAAATGGCATACCAAGGTTTCAGATCCCATCACATTAATTCAAAATCTGCCTGCCATTTTTATTACTACATAAAGTAAACATTCTGGAAGAAGTAAAAAAATAAGTAAAAGGAAGTTTTTGTTTTCCAAATTACATGAGGTCTTGGAATGCTGTGCTCACTGCCTGGCTTAGGAAGGCCACTTTTAGAAGGTGGAGGTATTAACAGTCCCAGTGATAGTCTGGAATCAGACGAGTTGACAGGAGTGACAGAAATGGAAGACATATTTAGACAAGGAGATGAAGCATCACTACTATGCCAAAGAGAAGATGAGCGTCTCTGAAGCCCAGGTGGCTCATGATCAGACATTTGGTGCAGCAGCTGTAAAGGAACAACACAGAGAGAAATATGCTAAGGAGAAGGAAGAAGGGATGGAAGAAGGGAAAGGTAGGTATGAAAATTCATTTGTAAAAGGATGTTTTGTGAAAACAATAGTATACTTTCACACTAACTTCAGTGAAGTTTGAACACATTGTTGAAGCTGATTTGCTTGTTGAAGCTGATTTGCTTAGTGTGGTAATCTTGAGGTTCTTGATTGCTTTGATCATTTTTCATTGAGATATCATAATTTTAGGTAGATTAAATATAATATTGGCTTCACTAGAGCATGAGAAGTAAACAGTACAGAAGAAATTGGAAAATCTTGAGATTTGTTTTAGATCAAGCCAAAATAAATCTGTGCAATGAAATGACAAGAGATCAAAGATGGTAGTGAGACCTCAGTAAAATAGGAGTGAACTCTTCTAAGTACAGATCTGAGCAATTTTCAAAAAACATTATCACATGCCTTTTAAGTGTAATGCTCAAGACATTCTTTGTAACTATTACTAATGGCACAGTTGTGTTTTTTAATGGTAATAGACACAGTAATTAAGGTCCAAAAATTCACTATGATCTAGTCTGATGAACTAATTTTGAACAGACTGGTCCTACTCATCTTGCCTTTCCTATGAAGTGTTGAGGGTTTTCAATTGTAACATGTTTGGGGACTGGAAAGAGGGAGCTGTCAATAATCTCAATAAAGTCAAAATGTGACTCTATGTATAATAACAGTTTCTTTTGGGGGCGGGGGGGGGAATCCGGTCATGGGGCCTGAACTCTAGGCCTGGGTGCTGTCCCTCAGCTCTTCAGCTCAAGGCTAGCACTCTACCATTTGAGCCACAGAGCCACGTCTGGCTTTTTGTTTTCTTTTCTGCTTATGTGGTGCTGAGGAATCGAACCCAGGGCGCCTCATGCATGCAAGGCAAGCCCTCTACCACTGAGCCACCTTCCCAGCCCCCATAGCACCTGTTTCTTAACACATTTATTTGGATGGTTTTTAGAGATTATTTCCCATAAAGCAGGGAAACTTACTTCTGAGAGCTGAACTGGAGAGAGCCTAGCTATCGAATGCCATAGACATCAATGAACTAAACTAAAACTAAAACTAATTATTAACTCTTTATTCACTAACTGCAGTTGTAGAAGCAGGAGAACAGGAAGAAACTGCCTAGCCCATCACCGCTCCATATTCCCCACATGAAATCACACTGGACATAGGTCAGAGTATCATTACCCAAGTTGGGCACTGGCTTTTAGTTGATAGAGCCTGGGCAAAAAGTCCCTCAGGATCTTTGCAGAAGGGGACAGAGAGAAGGAAAAGGGAAAGGGAAAGACTAGATTTAGACAATACTGAATACTAAGTCATAGAGGAGAAAGTATCTCCAAGATATCCAGAATAACACAGTGAAGGCAGAAGCATTTCAGTGTGTCTTTGGCCAAGGGCTCCGAAAGAGGCCTCTAACTCAAAGCTAGAAACGCAGATATACATAGGAGCATGGCTGGCCAGTGGGACTTAGGTCTCAGTTTCTTCAAACTCTGTGCCAACTGGTGTGAGGAAGGCCAGCTTTCCCTATAAGGCTTTGCCTAGTGGGCTTGGTTATTTCCAGTGTTCAGACTAAAAGGATCATGTCTGTAGCTTTAGTCTAGAGCTGTACTCCTAAGTTAAAAGTCACAATGGACAAGGATTTTCAACCAATATTGATAGGACTTTGATGCAGCAAACAAAATGTGACTTCTGACAAACCTAATTGTCAAAGTTAGTGAACTAAAACAAGAAGGACCAACAAGTTTGAGGAACATTTATTACCCAACAACTATCAGCTTCCACATTTGTGGAAACGGGGAAAATGAGAGACTTCAGTTGAAGAAAAGATTGAGTTCGGAAGTAAATCACAGATATTCTCAGTTATATTTGACTCTAGTAATATGCATACATGGCAGAATTACTTATATTATATGACATACATTAGCCAGAAAATCCTCCCAGATGCCTCAAAACGGCCAAGTCAAAATAGCTTAATATAAAGGTACTCCGTTAATAATCATGTTTTCTCAGGATGCTCCTTCCTCTGGGAAAATAAATGGAAAAATAAAGACTACAACTGGTTGTGGTTGCTAGTGGCTACGTCTATAATCTGAGCTACTCAGGAGGTTGAGATCTGAGGATCGCAGTTCAAAGCCAACTTGGGCAGGAAAGTCCATGATACTCATATTCAACAAACTACAATAATAAAAAAAAAACCATCCTTGAGACTCTCATCTCCAATAAACTATCCAGAAAAAGCCAGAAATGGTGCTGTGGCTCAAGTGGAAGAGTGCTAGCCTCAAGCATAAGGAGGCTCGGGGACAGTGCCCTGGCCCTGAGAACAAGCCCCAGGAAAGGCAAAATACAAAAACAAAAAAGAAATCTCACGTTTCTATATCAAGGAGAATTCTACCCTCAAAAATTACTTGTTAATTGTGCAGGAGTTGTTTAGCTATTAAGGCATAATAATAGTAAGAGTCACATTTGAGATTTGTAGTTGCTATAGATTAGGCTCTGGTTGCTATTTTCCTGTGACAACTAGATGAATATCACAACAGGGATGCAATCCTATCATTAGCTATTTAAACAATAAAATAATTGCATTAAAATTATATAAAGTCTGAGCTATTATATTATATATATATACAGAAATACTAGGACATTGAAATTTTATTCTCTTCTATTAATTATATTGGCAGCATAAACCTCCAGACTCCTTTTAAATATAAAATAAATTCCAGACTAAAAGCCAGGTGCTGGTGGCTCATGCCTAGCTACTCAGAAGGCTGAGATCTGAGGATCACGGTTCACAGCAAGCCCAGGCAAGGGAAGTTGAG
Organism: Dipodomys ordii; assembly: GCF_000151885.1. Taxonomy (NCBI): domain Eukaryota; kingdom Metazoa; phylum Chordata; class Mammalia; order Rodentia; family Heteromyidae; genus Dipodomys; species Dipodomys ordii. The sequence goes on along the minus strand of NW_012267221.1, from coordinate 35,356,238 downwards.
AGATTCTTCTCTCCAATTAACCACCAGAAAACTGGAAGTGGTACTGTGACTCAAAAGCTGAAGAGTTCATGGGCTGGGAAGGTGGCTCAGTGGTAGAGTGCTTGCCTTGCATGCATGAAGCCCTGGATTCGATTCCCCAGCACCACATAAGCAAAAAGAAAAAAAGCCGGAAGTGGCGCTGTGGCTCAAGTGGTAGAGCACTAGCCTTGAGCTGAAGAGCTGAGGGACAGCGCCCAGGCTCAGAGTTCAGGCCCCACGACCGAACCCCCCCCCCAAAAAAGCTGAAGAGTTCAGAGACAGAGCCCAGGTTCAGAGTTCAAGCCCAATGACTGACCCCCCCCAAAAAAATCCAGACTAAAATATGATTTTTCACAGTCATTAAAAAATTAGAAATTTAAATTTTCATTTGGGATTATATTTTAAAATAAATTTTGTAATTTAAAAAAATGATGGTTTCAGTAAAATTTTTAGTTAGGAAACTGAAAGATTATATTACACTAAATGTGGGTAAAATAATCGTAAGGAAAATGCTCTAGTAGATTGTTCTAGATTGCCATGTTGTTTTTTATGGTACATTTTAAAATTAATGAGTTGATGATTTAGAATTTAAACCACCAGAAATGTAGTTCTCAGGTTTCTAGGTCCATGCTCGGTTTGTATTAACCTCTTAAAGGTAAAACCTATCATATTCAAAAGGCTTCCATGTTAAGTGCTGTGAGTCTCTACAGATCACACAGAGAAAGAGTGGCAAAACGACTTCATCAGGGACTTATCAGAGCTATAAAGGCAACATATTTACTTCTTTTAGATAGAATTTACTTCTCCTAAGTCATCTTTGTTGCAACTAGCAATTATAAAAGTGAAGTTGGGGACTAGTAATCAGTTCTTGTGGGCACCAAACGTTCTTGTACTGATGTTTATGTTTCAACTGTCTTTGTTTAAAAACTCATGCTGGGTGTCTTGTGTAATTGAGAGTTTTCACAATCTGCTCTTCCCCATCTTGACTTCAAGAATACTTCAGAGAGCACTGTGGAAAATTAAATAAGCAGGTTTGTTTACCCACAGTGAAAATACGTATTCTAGGTTATAATAGTCTTATCAAGTGTAATCAGTGGCTACAATGTTGTCAAATTTTATCAACACTAGGTTTCATTGAAAGGGGACATTTGTTTTGATCTGCAGTAGAATGTCCAATATTCTTGAGAACTATAATTTTATTCATCTAACTTCCTGACAATAATCTGATTTGTTTAAAAATGTCTAGAACCAATATGGCAAAATGTTAGCACTCGTTAATGAGTCAAGAGGAACAATTTGATTTAACTTGGTATGTGTGCATAGATAATGCAACAATCTTCTGAGGTGTTCACAAGACTAGGAGGGCAGAATAAACCCTTTTCTAATATAAATACAAGCAACACTGCCATGTGAATATAATGAATGGAAATCAGATTGTTCCTAAGTAATCAGTACCAAATGGTGAAAAGCCCAACCTCTAATCTATTGCCAAACCACGAGAGCACAGCAGAAAAGCAAAAGCAAAGTCAAGTAACGGAAATTTTTCAGTGTATCTAAATGTTCATTTAAGACTACAGTCTAAAATAAGTGAGAGGATTTCTACAATCTGAATGTGATACAGTGATATGTATTATGAACATTATCAAAGCCAATTTCATCTTCCTGAAAGGGGGCTCATGGCTGGACCAACTGACAGAGACATGTAAACATTCTGAGTAGATCCTTGTACATGTCTAGAGTCATCTGCTTTGCAGAATTTCCTCATAACATACTGAAAGCTTTCTGAGGATCTGATGCCGAATTAACTGTATATCCTGAACTTACCTATGTTACAATTTTCATGTACATAATGGGATCCATAAGTCATTATGATGATTCTTCTTTAATTAATGCAGAGAACATTGTCTCTATTTTTTTTGTCTCTAATTCTTTAACAAACTGCTGAGAATAACAATAATTGTGCAGTATTCTATCTGCAAGTCTTCTGAACTCAAAACAAACAAGTTCTAGAGTTTATTTGGTACCTATGAGGCAATCTGTGAGGTGCTTTGTGGTCTAACCTTGAGTCCTATAAAACAAGATTCAAATTTCATAAGAAAAGATTTAAAACATTTCTGACAACAGAAATGGGTTTTACTTCAGATCTATGGTAAGCTATTGAGAGAGGCTTATATGTTAAATTTATATTTTAACTATCTAAAATTTTAAAATAAAATTTCAATAGTTTGGATCAATAGTAAATATTTGAAATATTTATAGACATGACAAACTTTCATATTAAATAATTCCAAGCAACATAAACTCATTTATTTCTATTTAATGTCAGAAAATTGGGAGCTCATTTTAAATATAGCATTACTAGCATCAAATAACTATTTCAGAGGTACATAAATAAAAATGAAAATGAAAAACAAAAATATCAACTGTCTTTTAAAAAATAAAAGCATGTAGCCAGGAACAAGGGTTAATGTCTGTAATCCCAGTTGTTGAAGAGATCAGGAGGATTACAACTAGACACCAGCCCAGGTAAAATGATTGCACAACCCCATCTCAACCAATAAAACTGGGCATGGTGATTCATACCTGTTACCACAGCTACAGGGAAGTATAAATATAAAGATTATAGTCCACCTATATGGAAAGCATAAATATTAAAACTTTGGTCCAGACTAGTTGATGCATAAAAATGTTAAAAAAAAAAGAACTGAAGTAAAATGGGTTGGGGACATGGCTCAAGTGGTTGAGCACCTGCCTAGAACAAGAAAAGCTTTGACTTCAAACCTCAGTCACTCAATCTCTCTAGATAGATAGATAGATAGATAGTAGATAGATAGATAGATGCATGGTAACACATACATCATTTCCCAAATCATTTGACCACATAAACTATCAATTTATATTTTGAATATTTTGCACTTAAATCTTACACCTAAATTTTATCAGCTTAAAATATCTTTGAGTTCATTTTTTAATCCAATCATTACTTTTTTATTGTAAAAGTGATATGCGGAGGGGTTAGTTACATATATAGGGTAATGAGTACATTTCTTTTTGAACAGTGCTACCCTCTCCCTCGTTTTCTCCTGCTCCCTCCCCTCTTCCCTTCCTCACTTCTCCTCCCCTGCAAAGTTGTAAAGTTTGTTTCCAACATAATTTTTAATGAAAATTGTTTCTATTTCACTTTCACCTATCACTTAAGTCTGGAGATAGTTGAAACATTCTCGCTATTTTCAAGTATATTGTTATTCAAGCATTGAAGTATATTGTTATTGATTATATCATGGGACCTACTCTTCCTGCCCAACTGAATTTTTGTACATTTGACTAACATCTCCCTGAATTCTTCCAGTCCCATCTCATAACTCAGCCCATCCTATTTTCTCTCCCAATAACATTAACTTGTTTTTCCAAGAATAAGTAAGATTATGTAGTATTTGTCTTCTTGTGCCTAGCTTATTTCATTTAATCTAATGTCTTCTAATTTTTATCTTAATTTTTTATTTTGAAGAGAAAATAGGCATCCTTCAGTGTATCATAAAGTTTAACGTCATATGATAATATACAAAGCATTGGTACTAAGTAATTTTAGAGTTAAAGAAAATGTATAAATAAAGGTATCAGTATGTCAAAAACACAGATTTACAAAGTTGTCATTTGCATTATTTGTATAATGATCAATGACACCCTTTTGTGAATATCATTTTAAATGCAAAAATGTGGTTTACAGAAAGTGATTTCATCTTTCATTCAAATTTTAGTTGTAGCATTTGAGGTATTTTATTCAGGTAGACTTACATTGGCATAAACACAGCACCTAAAATGATTATTAACTGTCTCAACTTCATAAGAAGTAATATATTTTAGTAACTATTTTAATGATTTCTCTTGTCTTTGTGTAACTGACTGTTCAATAACAATACCTAGATAAATGCATATATTTGTAGTCTGTATTTCATAGCCAAATAGTCCAAGAAACCAAAACAAGGTTCTGTTCTGTTCACTCTTCACCATATCTGTGACTGATTGGCTAAGCACAGATCACCAGTGGAACTTCATAACCCCAACCCTGACCTACCTTCTTTTCAGTTACCCTTTTGCTAGTCTCCAGCAGTATCTGCTGTGCAGATAGAAAACAAATTATGGGTGAAATCAGTTTGATCATTGTTTCCAAACCTTTTTGGTTCTCCCAAATCTTGCCCCTCAAAAACAGAGGACACACAAGATAAACAAGCTTTAGATTTTCATTCAGAATTCTGATATATCTCTTCAATTCCTCTGTCACCACGAGGCTGGATCAAAGCAAATGCAATGACTTCCAGACACAGCTACTTCCTTATGACCCTTATAAACCCAGAATGTGATCCTTCAGTAACTCATTGTCCATGCCGGAGGTTCAATACTTCACTCTCAACCTCTCTCTTCTGAGCCATATTATCTCCTTTTTTTTTTTTAACCAACCCTATTCAAACAATGGAAAGACCTATTTTCAGTTTGGAACATGGAAAAGAATAATGGAAAATATTTGACCTATTTCCAGGGCATGGCGAGTTTGAAGCCTAAAGTTCTTACAGTGGCGTTCTTCTTCTTGATGATTCTTTCTGGTTTTGTGTTTTACACACACACAAACACATACACACACACACATAACATATAACAGTTTTGTAATTTTTAAAAACTCTTACAATTAAATTTCATGCCATAGAACAGAACATAAATTAGATATTAAATATTTTCAGTGAATAACATATACATTAAGGGAGACTATCATTAGTGCAGATCATTCAAAGAGAAAAAACAGATTTTCAGCTTTGAAAACATACTGCCTTAAATTCTACCTTCCTCCAAAAACAATTCTCTTTACTAAAATTAGGTAATGATTGATATCACACATAGCACTGGAAAAATTCTGGACTTTAAACTTGCAACAAGTCAGAAATAATTTAACTACTAATACTTGACTATTGTCTGCTGAGACAGCCACTCATTTTAGTGTCTGCAATAAAACTGCTATACTCCCAGAAGGAACCTTGCTATGTAATTGCAGAAACAATATTCAGTCATGTTTTCATTCTAGATTCTATAACGAAGTTCAGCTCTGCAGGAGTAGATGGGCATAGGTCATTACTTGTAACCTCAATGAACAGTAACCACTTGGGATGAGAGAAAGAACATGCTCCAAGAGAAAGAGTATATTAAACTTGATCATCAAACTCAGGTCTGAATTTGTAGAAAATATATCATGAAAGAGGAAAGGGAAAATAAGTACTCTGTATTACCTAGATGATTTAACTCTCCTAATTAGCCTAATTGTTTTATAAGACATCTCTCTCCATCCTTAAATAATTGATCAAAAAGTATTGTTTGAACTTTTAAAGAATTTCTGACCCAGAGACATCTCATCTTATAAATCTTTTCTCAAATGAAACATATACATATTCAATATACTTACTGGAGATGTTGATACTTGAGTTATCCTTAACTGGTTTTCCAAATCTTGTACTTTATTTTTAAGTTCCATATTTTCTGTTTCTAAGTCTTGGATCTAAAAAGCAAGTGGTCATTGAGTAACTTTCAGGATTTATTTATTTATTTATTTGCTTGAAAGATAGTGGGTTTTCTATTGGTTAATTTAACAAATAACATTTTGTACTATTTATAATGTATACTATTTAGAATTTTTATTTATGCTATTTAGAATGTATTTATACTATTTAGAATTTATATACTATTTAGAATTAATTGCCTGCACACAGCAGACAATTATTTGAAAAACCTTGGGCAGTACTGGAGGATTCTAGGTCATTGGAGAGACACATTCAATTTAAAACATATTTTATGTGTGTGCAAATTTTATGTTCCTAAATGTGTCATCTCTGTATGTTCTTGATGTGCTGGGCAATTTATACTAGCAGTCTTGCAGTGTGACCACATGACAGTGAAATTTGCTCCTGGTGATGCAGAAGAATGGAGAAGGGGTGTAATATAATTACAAAGGAATCTGAGCTTCCTGGGGAACCACTTACCCAACATCTGCTGCTTCTGCTGCTCTGATCCCCATGAGACGCATCAGGAAGTGAAGCAAAAAATCACATGAGAACACTAAGTTCTTGTGGGAATTCAATATAAAAATTAAAAAAAAAACAACTGCAGGGGATCAGGAATGAAAAAAAAATCTTAAGAGCACAGTGAAGGGAACTAGTGAAAGGGAAATATAATGATGGTTCTATTAACTTGTTTGATGCTATGCAAGTTTCCTGTACTTACACGACACAAATGTGAACCAACAACTTTAATTTACTCACTCTTTTCTGTAACCCTGCAATCTGTTTTCTTGTTTCCACATCTTTTCCTCCAGATTCTAGAAACTTCCTGTATGCCAGATCAAATGCTTGTCCAATTGTTAACGTTATCTCTTCAGCCTTTGTAAAAATCAAAGAAGATTGCCATTTTAATAGCAGTATGTCTGACTGCTCTTTGAATCAATTGAAACAAAATTCACTGTGAATCTAGTTTAGACATTCATAGGAGTTATTCAAAAGGATATAGCACATGAGCCAAATACCTACAACTTGCCAGGCATATTAAAAATAAACAGGTTAGGCTCTGGTGGTTCATACCTGTACTCCTAGCTACTCAGGAGGTTGAGACCTGAGGATTACTGTTTGAACCCAGCCTAGGCATGAAAGTTCATGAAACTCTTATCTCCACTTAACCACCAAAAAGCCAGAAATGGGGCTGTGCCAAAAGGGGTTGCAGCACTCCTAGGAGTGCTGGCCTTTAGCATAAAAGTTCAGGGACAGCACCCAGGCCCCAAGTTCAATGACCAGCACAAAAATGAACAAGCAAACAAATACTAGAGGAGGCCACTAATGAAGTTAGAAGGAAAAGTTCTTCCCACTCTTCATCCCTTGCATTTGTGGTATTTTTCCTAGATATTTTCTTAAATATTTATAACCTATTAAATGAAGGTACAGTGTCTAATGCAGTTTTTCTTGCTATTGTACTATTTGTTTACTTTTCCTGGTGAGAAGGGTTTGTTAAATTCTGGGAGGGTAATCTGAATGAGGCCAGCAGGGTGGTTTCTGTAGAAAACTTGAGGTAAATCCTCTAATTATTGCCTAGTGAAACTGAGCAATTCTAAATTCAGAATAAATCTTAAATACGCAAGGTGAAATCAGAAGTTTGAAAACTTATACAAATAAGGGTAGGCAGGGTTTTTGTTGTTGTTGTTGTTGGTAAAACAAGGCTAACTGGGCAAAATGTAACTGTCATCTTGAAGTTGGTTTAGGAAATATTTGCACTCTGGACAGCTGACTAGAGATTGCTGACTAGAGATAGCCCACTTCTAGTTCATTCATATCTTCACTGATTTTGTGTTATCCTGCATTAAGTATAAACTAAAAATAAGGCTTATTTATTATCATTGAAGAGAAGTTTGGTAAAGGCATTAATCAATTTCAGGAATGGTGAACAATTTAGTAAGACTAATTTCTATAATGTCTTAATGGCAACTAGCAGTAAATTAGTGGTTACATCAATTAGTGTTACTAGTAGTAACATTACATATTGACATCACCATGCTTCTATTAATCTACTACTGAAATTTAAACAGTTGTGTTACAGAATTTAAAATTTAGATGATCTCATTGACAATGTCATTTTTCTGCTTAAGGAAGATTTGAATTATAAAATAGAGGTTAACATAATTAAAAAAATGCAAAATATGTGCACAAAGTCCTTCTATAGAAAAAAGCTGGGCATCAGTGGCTCACACATGAATCCTAATCCTAGCTACTCAAGAGGCTGAGATCTGAGAATCATGGTTCAAAGTCTACCAGTCAGGGAAGTCTGGAAGACTCTTATTTCCAAATAACCAGAACAAAACTTGAAGTGGAACTCTGTGGATAAAGTGGCAGAGCACCAGCTTTGAGTGAAAAAGCTAATCGAGAGAACTCAGGCTTTCAGTTGAAGCCCCAGTCCTGGCACATAAATATATTTTAAAATGTAGTTCACCTTTCTATTTATTAAATTACCCATCCAATGTGTCTGTCTAATAAGACATGCTATGTTCAAGTCCTCAGTATGATTAACTGATAAAACTGTTGATCATTCATATTATTATTATATATTATTATAAGAGCTTAAAAATTCTTTTTATTTATTTTTTTAAATGAGTTTTTTATTGTGAAAATATCGTACAGAGGGGTTACAATCACATGGTAATGAGTACATTTCTTATCAAGCATTGTTGCAGCCTCCTCCTTTGTTTTGTCCCTCATATCCCTGCCCTCCCAGCATGACTACACCTCCCTGGCCCTGCCCTGTGGGCCCCCCCTGACCTGTGGGCCCCCCCTGCCCTGTGGGCCCCCCTTGCCCTGTGGGCCCCCCCCGCCCCTGCCCCAGGGTAAAGTTAGTTTTTCAACATAGCGTCTTGTACATCTCATTGTTGCAATGGGTCAAATCTGTATCCCTATTTAAGCATTTTGTTTTTTTGACTCCCAAGTCCTTGCATTTCAGAGAGGAAAAGACTAGGAAAGTTAAGATTTATATACAATGGAATGCACAGACCATAATTGTACAGTCACATGGTTAGATAAATTTCCATGTTAACAAAGTATCCTATTATTAGTACATGAAATATATTTATTCCCTCAGAAAGCGTCCTATGTTTATTTCTAGTCAGATCACATTTGTCATTAGTAACCATTGCTCTAATTTATAAGACTATGGATCAATTTTGCTTATCCTTGATATCCATGAAAATAGATCATTTAGTATATACTCTTTGGTGTCTACATGCATTTGTAACATAATGTTTTTTGAGTTTTACATATGTCACAATATTCCATTTGTTTTATTTGTTTTATTAGTTTTCAATGCTATACATTTACTGCCATTAATTTTTCCAACTTTCTGCTGATGGACATTCAAGGCTTTTTCAGTTATAAACAAAAAAACTACAGATGTCCTTTGAAGTCTTTTTTAGTATCTTCTGATCTCCACTGTATTGGTGAGTACTTTTTGTTTACATGTAGTATCATGTGTTTTTTAATTCCCTATTTTTAAGACTTATTAATTTCCTCTTTCATATGTAATCTATGATATAACTAAAAGTATACAGATGATAAATAAGATAGATAATATAGATAGATAGATATCCTGAACTTTGTCAGACTTCTCAAAATTATAATTGATATATTTAATTCCATTTGGGGATTTTTTTCAGGCAGCAGAAAATGATTGTTTTAAAAAATATACAATTTAGCCAGGTGCTGGTGGCTCATGTCTGTAATCCTAGCTACTGAGGAGACTGAGATCTGAGGATCATGGTTCAAAGCAGCCAGGGCAGAAAAGTCCCTGAGAGCCTTATCTCCAATAAACCACTTGAAAACTGGAAGTGGCACTGTGGCTCAAGTGGTAGAGCGCTCGCCTTGAGCTAAAGAGCGCAGGGATAGCGCCCAAGCCCAGAATTCAAGCCCCACGACTGACCAAAAAAATAAAAATAGAATATAACTGTAATTTAACTTCAAAAGTCTATAAATCAAAAATATGTATTAATACAGATCTCAAAATAGCCTTATGAGACAGACCTTTAATAATTCATTCAAAAATATCTTGCTTAGAAGATACTTCATATTCCCACAAAATTGTATTTATTTTTGCTGGTTCTGGGGCTTAAACTTGGGCATTTTGCTCAAGACAAAACTAAGAAACTTACTATTTTCATTCTAGTAATTTAATGAAATACAAAGAGAAAAAATTACTTTAAAAAAGAATTGTTTCTAAATATTTTAAAAGGCAGCCTGTAACTACAAAGAACAAATAACTTCTTATAAGTTGACATTGAGGAAGGACTAGATGAAATGATTTCTCCTATTATTAATTACATATGATTCTTTTGACAATGAGCTATTTTCATAGAGAGAATTATTGAGTAACAGAGAGGTTACATCTTTGCCATGCTGTTCATTTGATGTCATAACATCAGCAAAGTGTTATGTAGTAGTTTTATAAGCATATTGGGAACTACTGTTAAATTACTTCAAAATCAAAGTAATGAATAATGTGTTGTTACAAACATTTGAAAAAATTCTGAAAAGGAAATAATGGCTAATTGGTTGACACTGACTATATTTGACTTATTAAATCAAGAAGCCAATTCAACCATCACAATGAACTCCATATTTCATCTTTTTTTTCAGTTTAATAAGATGGCTATAGAAGTTGTATATGTAGGAAACCCTCATAATATAACATCATTTTACCAGGGAATTGAATTCCTGTCTTGTAGTATATGAAGGCATGCAATCAGAGTTAAACTATATAGTTGGGCTTCTATAATTATTTATCTTTTGTTACTCTGGGAATTGCAGTATAACTGTCTGGCCTGTGTTTACTTAAAATAAGATCAATAGTTCAGTACAAATAGGCCGGAACGTACTTTTTAAGTGTTTATTATGTAATCATTTCAGATTTACATCCAATTGTAAGAAATAGTACAGGAAGGTCTTGTGTATACTTTTCCAGTTTCTCCCAGGGGAGACATATTACAAAATTACAGTGCAAATCACAACCAGGATATTGATCATTGTAACAATGCAGAGTAATTCGTTTACCACAGGAATCTCTGATCTAGCTGTTAGATAGGCAAAACCCTATTCTAGGCCTTTCCTTAGGCCATTGGCAAACTTTAGTAATCTGTTCTTCATTTCTATAATTCTGTCATTTATAAGTGATACAGGAATAGAAGGAAAACACATAATGTTCTGGAACCTTTCCACTCTCTACAGTCAACCAGATCATTGTGCATATTAGTATCTCATTCCATTTTATCAATAAGTAGTGTTCTATGGTTGGGATGTAACCAACTGTGCTTAATCGTTGTATTTTGTTTGTATTTTGTGCCATTATAATCATCCTAACTAATACATAGATGTATAGGTTTTTGTGTGAACACTTTAAGCTTTGATTTTTCTGAGATGACTGTCTAAATATTTCATATGATAATCACATGTTAACTGACAAATTGTCTTTCTAGAGTACTGTGGCATTTTATATCCCCAGCAGCTTTATTTGACTCAACTAGGCTTTCTGACAGTTGTGCAGTTCTAGCTAAGTCTTTCAATTAGATGTCTTAATTGAGCATTGTTTTATCTTTGCTCTCTTCAATTAAAGTTCTTTCCAGATTTTTCAAAAAAAAATTTTTTTTGTTAACCAGATCTTGTGTGTGTGTTATTGAACAGACGGCATCATGTAGGAACAAAGATTCATTTCATTCTTTAGAGTCCACATGTTATTTCTAGTCTTATTGTAAGGGCTACAAACTTAAGGCATGCATTTTATAGTACCAAGAGTAAAAAATAAACAAACAAAAACTGTCCTTTTCTATATTATTTTCAAAGTATTCATTTTTAACCCCATATAAGGAATCTGTAGTTATTACGATGCCTATAATCAAATTAAGTTTTTGTTGGTTTTAACAAAGAGTGTTGATTTTTACTAATACTTTAAACCATAGACTGCTATGATTATATGGTAAAAGACATGTCATGATTTGAAACAATGCTCTTTTGTAATATATGTACTTAGTTATTATATCTTACTCTCAGAATGACTTTATATCACAAATATCTTGTTAAGATTTATTTTATATCTAGTTGGTTCATTGATTTAAAAAAAATCTCATCTAGTATATCTATGAGTCAAGCGGAAAAGGTCAGATAATGTGATGTCAGGAAAATGTACCCTTAGATATGTATTTTAATGTTTTTTTCTTTCATGC
>NW_012267221.1:35299592-35344193 GCF_000151885.1 Dipodomys ordii | reverse complement strand
GAAGGGATGTGAAGGGTAAACAAAAGGAGGAGGCTGCAATGCTTGGTAAGAAATGTACGCATTATCCTGCCCATGTAATTGTAACCCCTCTGTTCAGTATGTTCACACACACAAAAAAAAATCTCTTTGTAGCCAGGTGCCAGTGGCTCATGCTTCTAATCCTAGCTACTCAGGAGGCTGAGACCTGAGGATCACAGTTCAAAGCCAGCCCAGGCAGAAAAGTCCCCATGAGATTCTTATCTCCAATTAACCACTCAAAAAATGGAAGTGGTGCTGTGGATCAAGTGGTAGATTGCTAGCTTAGAGCAAAAACAGGCTCAGAGAAAGCACTTTGGCCCTGAGTTCAAGTCTCACCACTGATCAAAAAATATTCTCTATTAACATCTTTTTGATATATAGACTATACAATTGTTATGATTATTCTTAAAAATTTTACTTTTCTTCTAGTCTGAATTTTAGATTAATTTCTCCTTGGCTCAAAGAATATATTCTATATGATTACTACAAGATTTTTATTTTAAATTGAGGTCTGTCTTTTAGCTGAGAAGAGAGTGTATTTTGGCAGATGATCCTTGAATGCTTGAAAATGTGTGGTTGTTGGGTGGAGTGGTAACTTTTATTAGGTCCAATTGGTTGATGATTGTTGAGCTGTTATATCCTTGATGATTTTCTTCTGGTTGTTCTATAAATATTGGGATGAGTCATGGTGAAGTTTCCAAAAATAACTATTTGTGTAATCATTTCTGTTCTACCCTTTTTCATTTCTTATTTTGCAGTCCTGTTGGTTGGTCACGTATATTGAAGATCATTAGGTCTTCTTGTCCTTTCTATTGTTATACAATCTTTTTCTCCATTTCTAGTAGCTTTCTTTGCATCAAAGGCTACTCTGAAAGCTAATTTCTGCTATATTTGAATAATGCTTGCATGTTACATTCCTTCCCCTTCTATCTTCAAACTGCTTATACTACCTAAACCTTCCCATTTACAATTCGGTATAGACAATATGGATTTGAGTTATGCTTAATACAAATTTAATATGTATTTAATTAGCTTATATGGGATTTATATTTAATGTGATTTTATATGTTAGGACTTAAGTTTGTAGTTAACAATTTTCTAATCTCTCTTCATATTCTGTTTTGTTTTCACTCAATCTCTGTAGGTTTTAAGGTATTTATTAAAAAATTTATGTAATTAAAAAAATAACTGCTTTTAAATGCATCTCATACAGCTTTTTAGTGATTGCTCTGGGATTCTCACTGTGTTTGTTTTATTTATATTATTTATCATGGCTGCCTGGTGGTGGAAGTTTTCTGGTGCAAGTACAAAAAACTCTCTTTCCTCACAGCCTTTCAATTTTCTATTGATATTATAGTTGTTCACATATTTCTCTGATGTGTATATATATATACACTTAGAATCAAATCAGAATATAGCACTTCTACCATAGTACATAAATCAGAAAACCATATTTACTAACATGCTTCCTAATCCTTTTCATTCTACCTTCATCTTTCTTTTCTCAAGGCTTTGTCTTCTATTATTCTGTTTAGAGACATGCCCCACCCCAGCACACACTACTTAGGGAAGGTTTAATAGGGAAAAGTTTGTCATTCTTTAATTTCTTTAACTCCTGAAATATATATTGGCCTGGAAATTTGATTCTGATACCACAGTATTCAAAACATTGTGTTTCTTCCTTCTTACCTTGATGGTTTGTTAAGATAATCACACTATCATGTAACTTGACCTAATTCTATTGATAAGGAACAGTTTTTATTGGTGTCAGATTTTCTGTCATTAGTTTCCAGAAAATTGACTATAATGTGTTAGTATGTAGGTATCTGGAACAGTGCTGTATGGAACTCATTTAATATTTTGCATCTATAGATTTATGTTATTTGCCAAGTCTGGGACATTTTTAACTACAATTTCTTTGGGTATTTTTTTTTTAAGTTAAGCAGCTTTATTTCTTCTTTCTTTTCAAGACTCTGATAATGTAAATTATTTGATGAATTTAGCAAATGCTGAGTTCTTCAGTCTCAGTAGCAATTAACATTTAATATAAGATGAAAGAACAGTGTTTGTAAAAGTTCTGAAGTAATTGTGAATCACTAGTTTAGGTTTAAATAAATCATATTCAACCCTCAAGGAAAGAGAACTTTGATAGACTATATCCAACAACAAAAAAAATAAAAGGACTGGGAATTAATTATAGAAAATATGATTTGGAATAAATAGGATTTATACTTTAAAATTTAATGGAATGTTACAAGAGTTCCATTATGATCAAGAAACAAGTTTGTGGATGTCAAAGAAAGAAAAATCAGGGGTACAAATCTATAAAAGGTTGATATATATCAACAGTTCTGATTATGAACCACTTTATAGAGAGCCATAAGGAATTTTATTTCTATGGGTAAGCCAAATCTCTTCAGTGCAAATGGTGAAAGGTTATTATGTCTTACACATAGAAGATATTCAACAAATATAACCTCTCAATCACACCATAAAAACATCTGTAAATTACCACAGTTAAGAAGCACATTAAATATTCAAAATTAATACTTTCATTCAATAAATTTCAAAAACATTTTGAACTCCATAAAAATGTCTTTTTCTGTTGGTCTACAACACTGTCTTAAATGATAAGCACATTTTTCAGAGAAGTTGCCCATAATGTTCAGTAATTCCAAGACGATATGATACCAAAGTAGCTTAGCGCATTTGCTTACCATCTTTAAAGGACTTAAGTTTAAACTATACAGGAAATAGCCTGCATTATTTTTGGTGCATTTTCTTTTTTTGGTGGGGGGCGGGGTCCAATTGTGGGACCTTAACTCTGGGCCTGGGCACTGTCCCTCAGCTCTTGAGCTCAAGGCTAGCGCTCTTACCACTTGAGCCACAGAGCCACTTCCAGCTTTTTTCTTTTTGCTTATGTGGTGCTGAGGAATCGAACCCAGGGCCTCAGGCATGCAAGGCAAGCGCTCTACCACTGAACCACCTTCCCAGCCCATTATTTTTGGTACATTTTCAACATAGAATTTGCCTTATTGAAAAATTACTAGCATCTGTTATCCACCAGATACAGAAATTATATATAAAATAAAAATGCATTTCTTTTCAAAGAGCTCACATACTGAAACCAGAGGTTTAAATTCCATTATGGTCATCATGATAGTAGTAGTCTGCTATGTATTGAGAACAAGAAAAATAGTATATAAATGAGTAAGTAATGTTCTCTTTCTTTTTTAAACAAATAATGCTGTTGAATTTAGATGTTCTTTCTCTACTGAAGTCATCAATGGCTGCAATGTGAATGGAATGCACATTTTCTGTTTTATACCAAGAACTCAGAAAAAGTTATGTATAAAATTAGCTTGTGCTTGTAAGCACAGTATAGTGATATGGGTTTTCTTTATAAATCCAGATGATTAAAAAGCTATTGCATGACTTATTTCTGGAATTCCCTAAATGTTCTGTTACATTACTTTCACTCATACTCTGTCTGTCTTTCTGTCTGTCTCTCTCTCTCTCATTCTCTCTCTCTCTCTCTCTCTCACACACACACACACAAACAAATGCACACACATACACATGATTTAATTACCTTTCATTATATGAAATAATTTTCAATGTAATTGGAGACTCATTTAAGAAGCCATGCAGCTTTTATTTCCAAGGGCTTACAATACTGGTTTCCATTAAGCTTATCCCTTTCAAGAAAAAATATAAACCTAAAACACAGTTTCCTTCAACATTACTCTGCATTATGTGCATTGCACTAAAAAATTGGGTGGAAATAAAATTACAAACAAATTAAATGATTAAAAGAGACACAAATACATAGAATGAGTACGCATGGTGTTCTAATGAAAGAAATTTGCATGCAGGCATTTGCTTGTGAACAGAAGAATTTAGTTAAGGGTGAAATCCTGAAGTATACTGTCATGACAGGATGAATCTATTAGTGCACTTAAGTATTTGCAGACCTCATTCTTTTCCAAATGCTTTACTAATGCCGGAAACAAGACAATTCCTGGCTTGTAAAAGAGAACAAACCACCCTAAAACATCTGGCATACTTACACACTTTTCGCTGTCAAATACATAGCACAAATGTTTATTTGATTCTGAATCTTTGCATATGAAAGTGAATATCCTCTTGTCAGTTTTATCATCTGCACAGAATGATATTCTATGAAGCTGGCAATTGTGCTGGACTTCCTGTGAACACAGACGGAAATGAATATAGTTGATAGCATTTCATCCACTTTCTGAAATGCCAGCTTGTGTTAATAACATAGAACTTACAACTTGAAATGTGTAACCATTATCTGTCACACTTTCTTTTTATAATTATATAGACCCCAAACTTAAACAAATAAACCACGAGAACGATATTCTGGCCTGAAGACTAAAATGATAATCATTCCAATAGTACTCAGAAAAATGCAAGCATAATGCAAAAGGATCAGTAGGTTACAAATGGCAAAGAATCTGAGCTGCAAAGAATGTAAAGAGAGTGTTTGGTTTGCAGCCTGCAAGTTTATGAAGGAGAGAATTGAAGTTCAAAGAGATTAAAATATTAAAATATCTCCAAAAGGTTATATCATGAGGACCCTTTTAACCTGAAATTCCCTTCATTTACATCACTGATAAATAATGAGTATTATAACTTAGAACATAGGCTTGTCTGCACAAAATTTCACATGAAATATATAATTATTTCTTCCTTCTTATACATATCTCATGATTTCTCCAACATTCATGAAACTTTTATATATGGCATGGTTAAACTTGTTCATGATGGAAAAGCCCCTAAATGACTGTGGCTATTCAGTAGAAAGACAAACACATAAGTAGGTAGAAATACTCGCAGCATACACACATATACATATACATGCACACATCAAACTATAAAACTCAATAAAAATATCAGATAGGAACTTAATTAAAAAATGTTCCTATGAATCCATAACTTACTATTTAAGCAAAGGACTTGAACTTCAGATAGTATTTAGATTCATATGTGTCATCATTAATATTATTTATCCTTACAATTTTTTTGGGGGGGGAGGGGTCCGGTCGTGGAGCCTGAACTCTGGGCCTGGGCGCTGTCCCTCAGCTCTTCAGCTCGAGACTGGTGCTCTACCACTTGAGCCACAGCGCCACGTCCGGCTTTTTTCTTATGTGGTGCTGAGGAATCGAACCCAGGGCCTCTGGCATGAAAGGCAAGCGCTCTATCACTGAGCCACCTTCCCAGACCCTTACAGTTTTTTAAAACATGTTGTATGTAGAAAATAAATCTTATTTAACTATGACTGATATAAAAAATAAAATCATTCCTTTTACTCTTATGGTTATAAGTATTTTTTAATTGCATTTTAACACCAGGAATTTTAATCAGAATCTTAGGTCACTCATATTATTTAGTTTTAAAACACTAACTATGGAAGTAAGAGTAGATTCACCAAAGAGGATTGAATGAATTCTTACTCAAGAAAGCTTTATTTAGGTCAGATTTTAGTATTTCTGTAAAGGTAGTTTCAGGCAACCGCTAACACAATTACCTAGGGTGCCCGCTTCCTGGACTCAGAATCTTGCAGATTTTGATCAACAAAAAAAACAATGATGAACCAAGACTCTTCTCTCTATAAGCTTAACATTGGTTTGTTGGTTTATATCACTTTTATTTGCACTATAGTTCATCACACTACTCAGAAGCATTAAGTTCAATAGTAAAAAAAATAAAAAGAACAATGTTTATAAAGAGAGCTCAACTTACATAGGCCTGTTTCTTCATAGATATTAATTACAGTGAGTAATGGGTTTCATTGTGACATTTTTATACATGCACAGAACATATTTTAACCATACCCCCTCCATATTTCCCTCTCTGACCATTTTCTCCTTTCATCCCTTCTCCTTAATCCCCTTACCCTTCCCTAAGATTCTCTTTTCTAATTTCCTTTTCTCTTTTGTTTTTAACTTAGGCCTTTGATAAGGTATCTTCTGTTTTTTGCAATTAGTAACTAGAGAGACAAGACAACCATATTGGTCTATGACTCTTGCTATTATTTTGCCTTATTGTCCAGACTCCTTTCAGATTGACATTTACTTTTATTAGGTATCTATATGATGATTAAATGATAGCCTCTGCAATACCATAGCTCTCAAATACTGACAGGTCTGAATCAGTTATAAATCTATACTCGTGACAGAAATGAGATAAGATAGGTGATGAATTTATTTTTGTATCTATGGGGAAGTAAAAATAACATGCCAGGCACACAGAGCTGATGGTCAAGTCCTGAAAGTCCATCACTTACTCAACCTCTGGCACAGTCACAGAAAGGTGTGGGTTTTAAACAGGTGGGAATCATGCTAATATTTGTTGATATTAAAAGGTATCTTTCTATAAAATAAGTTTGCAAAGTTCCAGGCACTGTTGGTTTACACCAGTAATCCTTGCTACTCAAAGGCTGAGCTCTGAGATTGCAGTTTAAAGCCAGTCCAGGCAGGAAAGGCCAATGAGATTCTTAGCCTCAATTAGATACCAAAAAGCCAGAAGTGCAGCTGTGGCTTGAGTGGTAGAGCACTAGCCTTGAGCAAAAGATTCAAGGGCAGTGCCCAGGCCCTGAATTCAAGCTCCAAAAGTAAAGTTTAAGTACTAACAATAAAATAAAGAGTATGAAGCTGAAAGATAATGTAATCATTTTGTGAGTGTGTGTGCTGTTTTGTCAGATTTTTATGGAGGTTAAGCGTAGTGTTTATAACTAGTGAGATGGAATAAGGAGATTTGGGAATAGAGCAAGAAAGTGGAATTGTGCTCATCCATTAGAAAGAATGATAATGTATTTGCAAAGAACTGGAAGGACCTAGAAAAAAAGTCATGTTAAGTGAAATAAATCAGTTTCAGAGAGACAAAGTTACATGTTTTCTCTCCTATGTGAAAGTTATAATTAGTTTATAAATATGTAAGTAAACACTTTGGGTGATACACCAGTGTACACAAATTTATTAATTGAAAAAACAGTCATTCATGGGGAGAATATGAACTGCATACTTCCTTAGAAAGGCTAAATCAAAGTTCCACAAACATCAAGAAATGGGTCTTTGCAAGAGGTGGGTTGGAGTCAAGTGTCAAGTACCCATTTCCTGAGGTAGAAGAATACAGAGAAGTGGGGTGAGTGTGGTGAAACAAAATTCAATGAATATCCTATAAAACCAAGAAACATGAGGGTCAGGGTGGATTGGGAGGGATAGGTGAGAATGTTGAAAAGGTTGTCCAGCCGGGCGCTGGTGGCTCACACCTGTAATCCTAGCTACTCAGGAGGCTGAGATCTGAGGATCACGGTTCAAAGCCAGCCTGGGCAGGATAGACCCTGAGACTCCTATCTCCAATAAACCACCAGAAAACTGGAAGTGGCGCTGTAGCTCAAGTGGTAGAGACTCCTATCTCCAATAAACCACCAGAAAACTGGAAGTGGCGCTGTAGCTCAAGTGGTAGAGCGCTCACCTTGAGCTGAAGAGCTGAGGGGCAGCGCCCAGGTCCAGAGTTCAAGCCCCACGACCGACAGAAAAAAAAAAAGGTTGTCCAAAATTGATCAAGATAAATTGTATTTCCAAACTGCTTTGTTGAATGCCAACTCCTTTGTACAACCATTTAAAGATAACAAAGATATTTAAAAGTATTTTATTGTAATTGAAATAGAAAAGTAGTATATGTGTTTATCCCCAATTAATCCATATGACTTATGTCCAGCACCATATACCAAGTAGAAAGCTGAACAAATGAAAGATAAGAAAGAAATATACTATAACTAATTGTTAAAGAGAAGGCTTTACTGTAGTACCCATCCCTCCCAGTGGTAAAGAAAAATTTCCTATTTTCTGTCAAGAACAACTTTGTTGTATAAATAATATATTTAAAATACTGCCATACATGCAACTTAACTGTGCAATTTAACTAAAATAAATTATTTTAGGAACCTCGTATTTCATTGTTTTGGGTTTTTTGTTTTTTTGCTTGCCTGTCATGTGGCTTGAGCTGTCTTTGAGCTCCTTTGGCTCAAAGCTAATGCCCTACCACTTGAGCTACTTTTGCCTTTTTTATTTATGTGGTACAGAGGAATCAAACCTTCATGCATGCTAGGCAAGCACTCTACCAATGAGCCACATTCAGAGCGCTCATTTTTTTTTCTAAGCTACATGTTTTATCTAAAATAAAATGAGTAACATTTTCTATCTGATTCACTCAAGTTTCTAATGCATGTATGTAAAAACTCTGTGTATATAAGTTCTCTCTCTCTCTCTCTCTCTCTCTCTCTCTCTCTCCTCACACTAGGCCTGCTGATTCTAACTTTGAAATACTTAAAATAGAGTCCAGAAAACAGCATCCTAAACAGTGTCTTGTTGACTGATGCTCAGAAGAGCATCTACTTATGTAAAACACATCTTTAGATAAGTAGAGTCATACATATGAGAATTTGTAATATATTAATATGTAACTGAAGTTTCAAAACAGCTTAAAGATTCTAAAACTCCAGGACTGCTTTTCAGACTTTAAAAGCTAAAAATTCAGATGTTTCTTTTCACATTAAAAGCTAAGAAAACTGAGTTTAGGGACCTCTTACTAAAAACTGTTAAATATAGGGGAATGAAAGTTGGGATAAGGAAGAAGAAGAAAATTACATTGCTGATTTGAGGGGAGCCATATGGAATGATGCAAAATCAATTGGGAAATTCACTGATATTTTATTGATGGACTATAGACTGTGGAAGGGCTGAAATTTGACACTAATAACTTACGGAACAGAATGATACTTCACAGGATGTCAATGGTAAATTATTGGCATAAGTTTCCAGAAACAAAAATAGAACACAACAATCCTCTCTTGGTGGGGGGGGGGCATCCTGGGACTGGAATTTAGGGCCTGGGTACTGTTTCTGATTTGTTTGCTCAAGGCTAGCATTCAACCACTTGAGACACAGCTCCATTTCTGGCTTTTCAGGGCAGTTCATTGGAGATGAGTCTCACAGACTTTCCTGCCTGGCCTGGCTTCAAACTTTAACCCTCAGATCTCAGCCTCCTGAGTGGCTAGGATTACAGGCATCAGCCATCAGTGTCTACTTTTTTATGTCACTTTTTGTCTTTTTCTCCTATCACCAGTCACAGTTTTTTTTCCCCCTCAGTGTTTGAATCTATTCACATTTTTTTTTCACAATATCACCTATTGTCCTTTTTAATTTTCCCTTGTATTTCTACTTTTAGGTTTACAAGATAAATTTTTATTTATTTGCATTTCAAGTAAAATCCAATAGCTCAGGAGACCTGGGAGAACAAAACCTGACAAACTATAAGTCACTAGTCAAATGGGCTTCAATGTGTAGCTTTCCCCAGGTAAGCAGAAAGCCAGGAAAGAAAAAGTCATGGGAAATGATTCTTTCACTTGAGGAAGTATTATCATTTTAAAGGTTAAATGAGACTATATGATAAATAACAGATTTAGATTAGAGATAAGGCTGTTATGTATAGTCATACAAGTCTTGTCCATATTGTGTCGGACTCTATGATCTGTTTATGGCTCCTTTCACAAAAATAGACATCCTACACATGCAACATTAGGGGTAGTCCTTTTGTAGTGTGTAAAGTCTTTATGTTTTGTACTTTTTGAAAGATATGCTATTATTATACAATCAAATACTAAATAAAATTTCTCCATATTTATGTTTGAATCATAGTTATATGATTCTATATATATGACAGGATATATAACAACATGCTTATATGACTTAGTATAAATAGGATTCAAATGTATTTATTGTATATAATAATATCCAAAATTTCTAAATATTTAACTCACTATTCAAACATACTCCAAACCCAATAAAGAATTTGTATGCTTTAGGAGAAATTTTTCAGTATAAACATGGCCTATAAATGACCCATTTGGGCTGGACGTTTGCCACTCTATACTCATTTAATTTTAAGAGGAAATGCCAGAATAAGATTCCTTTACTTTGTGATTGTATGTAATACTAACACGTAGGTTGCCATTAATTTTTGGTTGTACTGTGCCTCTGTAACTTATTTGTTAGCATATTTTCTTTTCTGTAGTCACCCTTCACATAATCAAATTTTCTCTGCCAGCATTCAGAAGGTCAGTCCTTATTCTCAACTGTCTTGTTTCGATCAAACTGCATGATTTCATTATACATACATCATCCTTCCTCAAACTTTCACTACCTTTCACCACCTCATAGCCTTATTTTGAGATAACCATTACTCAAGTCTCTGTATCTTTGTTATTTAATACCGAAGGCTGATAAATAAAAGGGAGGGTACTAGATAGTCTAATTGTGAGAGGTCTTACAACTCAGAAGGAACGCCATTGTTGTTTAATACAGAATTGGAGAACAGAAACCATGGCTGTACCCACGTCATACTCCACTGTCCTTACCCTAACTGTAAATGCAAAAGTTCCCAAATTATGATTCTGTAGACATACCGAGGCTTTCAAACTCATTTTTCCAATAGCCTCAGGACATTTTTTTTATTGTGAACATACTGTACAGAGGGGTTACAATTACATGGGCAAGATAATGAGTAGATTTCTTATCAAGCACTTCAGCCTCCTCCTTTGTTTACCCTTCTCATCCCTTCCCAGCCTCCCCCCCGCCCCCGCCCCACCTCAGGACATTTTTAATGCAGCTTTCCCATGGACTACAACTTGAAAATGAAGCCTGCTGTGTACAACTGTCACAGTATACTATACCAGATGTATGCAAATGTTAAGCCGTACGGAAGTCACCAGGTTTCTTTCTTTGTAAATTGTAGATTTGACATTCAGTAGGCCTAGATTGGAGCTTGCTATTTCAAATGATGCTGGTGTTGTTGGAAATGGTATGCAAACAGTTAATTTAAGCTTAAAGTGCTCTGACATGCAAAAATCAGCCTTACCTTTGTTTTAGGTTCTAGAATCTTTACTCCATAAATTGATATTTGCAGTTCAACCTTGGGGATTTTCTGGCCTTCAGATTTCTTGATGTGTCTTGCAAACTACAAATGAAAAATTATTAACAAAACTAGCATTCTGTTCTCGTGGTTAATAAATACATGTACACATTTTATGTTTCTACTCAATGTGAGTGATAAATGAAATATTGCTCCTTGTAAAGTTTTGGGAAAATATTCTCAAAATAGTTACAGATCATATCAATTTACCAATATAATTCAGATTTATTTTCAATAACATTTATAAAACATGAACTTTAGTGAACTTTTTCATAATATTTGAAAAATTGAATCCATTTTCAAATTTCCCAAAAAACCTGCAAGTTTCACAAAATGCATACTTTTAGAAGTGCATCAATTTTTTTCCTGTGGAATTTTGTTTTTAATATAGAGAACTTACCATTCACCAGCTTCTGGATGTGCCCTCTTTGTACATCCAGAGGTATTTTCCTATTTTAATCCACTGTCTTGCCCATTCAAATAATTTTTAAAAAAGGCTACCTGATTTAAACCAAAGCTAACAATTGAAATAATTATACTAACTAAAACTCTTCAGTGTAGATCCAGAGACAATGTAGAATTACAAACATAACATCATGAGATCATAAACAACTTTCAGTACTTTCAGAGTAGTATTAAATGTAGCTTTATATTTGGATTACAGTGTGCTAAATGTCTGTTAGGTTCTCTGAGAAAATAAAAAAGGAAACACAGGAGTGTTCAGGTACTTAGTAGGTGAACTTTCTGCTTCTCTCCCAGTTATGCCAAATTTTATGGTAGAAATATCAGTCACTGACCCATCTCTGTACTCCTAGCCACTCAGGAAACTGAGGTACAGAGAAACCAGAGTCAAAGCCAAAGCAGAAAAGGTAATGATATTCTTCCAAGATAATTTTTAGAAAAATAAACAGAACTGGAGATGTAGCTCAAATGATAGAGCCCCAGCTGGGCATTGGTTCAAACCCAAGTATAACTAAAATTTAGAAAGGAAAGGAAATGTATAGAATCTCAATTAAATTTGAATATTAAACAATAAATATATTTTAAGCTTTTTGGAACAAAAATACACAAACACATAAGCACAGAAACATAACACATATGTGCTATTTAGTGTAAATATGTCCAAAGCAATGCTTGGGATTTGCTTTTGTTTTTAAAAAGTTACTCATTAAAATGACAGAGGGGGAAAGTCTGATCCAGGTATAATCTATGCTCTTATGGACATGTCAAAATGGAACTCCCTTGATTCTGATACTAACTGATAAAAATAAAAAAATGAGGAAAGAATTAGGCATTAATTACCTAAAAATTTAAGTCTACTGTGTGTGCTAATTTTATCTGGATACTCCAATATCTCCCTACTTTTCTATTCACCTCCCTTCCACACTTTACTTTTTAAGAATAAAGGATAAAAAGTATTCTTTTTTTTTAGTAGGATTTCTCATCTCTTTTCTAAAGCTTCAAAAAGTTATTTTCTAGAATAAATTTTTCAGCATATGGAAAATCATCTTAACTTGACTCAAAATAGCTCAGATGTAAGCCGAGGCGGGGCTTCAGTCCTCTTGTGTGTTATATTTATTTGCATTGTGCATCCTGCTCTAATAGAGGGCAGATGTGAAGACACATGGTGTAGCTCAGTCCTGGAGTGGTTAAAGGCCTTTGCTCTTTTCATGGCTTTGCATTGCCATGGAAAGTAACGTAATTAATATACACATGAATGCCTTGAGCTGTCTGCTTTCATTTCCCTGGGGGTGCCATTTGTTTTATTCTATTTCAAGTCGTGTAACTTTTCAGCTTGCTGTCTTTCATACTTTATGAATGTACAGCTTTTTCCCCCTTCTTTTGTCTCCTGCAGTCATATACTTTGCACATAATTCAACCAACGTGTGCCAGGTATTTCCTTTCTTGTCTCTTACTGCAAGAAACATGTTTTGCTTTCAGGAAAGCCAAAGATTATTCCGGCCATCTCTCAAAGAATGTGTATTGACTTCTTCCCTCCTTAACATCTTTCTTGAATTAGCAAAATTAAATAATTTAGAGGCTTTCACCTTGAAAGGTCTAGAAAGTTAGTCAGTGGCTCTGCACCTATGTGAAGGCATCTGAGCAAATCAAATCCCATGATATTGAGTAGATGCAGAACCAGCTAATCCTGTTTCCTTGGCACTTCTTTTTTACATAGACACAAGAACATTCGGTGATTTCTAAGGCTTCTACATCTGAACATAAGCAACCATTCCTCTGAATCTTCTATCAAAAGTCTCACCCCGTACCTCCCCAGCCCCTACTCAACACAACCAGTTACAGTAGTGCTATCTTTTTGAGAAGGAAAAATGAAGCAAGGAAATAATGAGCAATAATGTTAGAAACAGACACAGAGATACAGACACAGATACAGACAGACAGAAAAGACAGACAGATACACGCACACACACACACACACACACACACACACACACACACACACACACACACACACGAAGGAGTTAAGAAGAAAGTAAGAAAAGAAAGACAAGATGGAGAAAAGAGGAAAATGAGAATAACAGAAAGCACAGAACACCTGATGAAAAGTCCTTGAATCCTTTCTGCTACCCACCAAGACAAAATAACTACTCAGATGCTTCAGAGATTGCTCAGTCCAGTCTGCCATTTCAAAGTTAGGAAAAAAAAAATGTCCCAGAGAAGTTAATGCACTTTAATCATGAAATGGTTTGTAGTAACTAAGAACTCCACTACACTTTTGTTCTGCATGCCGCACATTTTGTATCTAAAAAGTAAAATACTCAGTTGTGATTACATGAATTTCACAGTTTACACTGGTTATTGAACTTGGTTGCTGAATATATGCCACAAAACTCTTGTGCCTAAGGTTATATTTATCCAATTTATATTTTGAACATTTTTCTATCCTCACCAACTTTGTTTATAACTCCTTTTTGTATTTTCTGTAATCGTTGCACAACAAGTTTCAATTCAATATGTCAGTTTGTGAGTCCAATGCATTTTGATCAATGACATCCCTTCAGCATTGTCCTCCATCTCTCCAAGCCCCACCTATTCTCTTTCTTTCTCTTAAAACTGAAATTTACTGTTGGTACTGCCTGCACATTGCTCAATATCCATCCATTTTCCTACATATAAACTACTTACTTGTGTGCGAATCTAAATTACTGCTAATATAGAAGCATGGGAAAACATTGGATAACAAACAGGCCAATCAATCCATCAGCCTATCTTTTATAATATCCTCTTTTCAATTTTTTAGTCCTTATAAAGGACTAAAGTCTTCATGCAGATTTCTTTTCACTATTGTTTTAGTGAATTCTTTCCTTGGTAAATTTAGATAGTATGATCTAACTATTTAAACTTGAATGCAATAATTCAATAAAAATTTCAAAGACAGTGAAGCACAGGCAATCTGTATATAGATACAGCAAACCAAAGCAAACTTTTGGCATCATGGGATGATTGAAAGGTATGAAAGATTACTTATTAGCTAAATATGTATCATTGCTTAACAGAACTGCTAACAGTTTAAAGAGAGCACTGAGTTTTAGTGTCAAGCTTACACAATTCATCTATTCTCTTCAAAAGTTTTTAAGTAAAATCTAACTATAGTACATACATTATTTGACAAGAAAACTGATTTATTACTTAGGATCTGGTATTCTGTGCTACTTTTCCTCATTTTGTTTCTTAGAATTAAATTGTGAAGTTATTCTTAATACTTATGTGGTAGAGGCTGGGAAGTTGGCTCAGTGGTAGAGCGCTTGCCTTGCATGCCTGAGGCCCTGGGTTCGATTCCTCAGCACCACATACGCAAAAAGAAAAAAGAAAAAAAATACTTATGTGGTAGAATCAGCTATGTTTGAATACATTACAATTCATCTCTAAATACTTTATTAATTAACAGATTGTGAAGACAAAACAGTTATGTCACATTGGGTGATGCTGAAAAAAGAAACTCCCGGGCTGACCCTAATAGGACTTGACAGTGATTCCCAGAGCCCGTGTTTCCTCAAGTTAGCCCTAGGATTCAATGGCATTTCACTAGAACTCCACGGGACTAACAATGCTTCCTCCACACTTAGGGCCCAAATATTCTGCCCTATTCTGACCTTGCAGGAAAATTAACAAGGTGTGAAGCCATATTCCAATACTTTGTCATATACAAATGTTACAAAAACTCATTTATATATTTTACATTTGAGTAATGCCTGTACTAGTCGTATTAATAAACATAGAGAAATCATTGTTGAAAGTGAAATTCACTACAATAATAGCATTGCTCATATATAAGAGGTTTCTAAATCATAAATTTTAAGATACTAACATGTAATTAAGAAATAGTAATTGTTGAGCATGGTTATGAAATAATTCCTTTGTACAACTGAAGTGTACAAAAAAATAAAAAACAGTTTTGAATATGTACAAAGAAAGAACTAGAACATTCTGTGACAAAAGCTGAATGTGAAAGTAAAAACTCCAAATTTAACAAAAATGTTTACATTTAAGAAAAGTAGCTAAACTACAAATTCCCCATAAAATAATAGAAAAAAAGTTAACAAAAACTAAGGTTGAAATTTTTTTCTTGAAATTTAACCATGCATCATGAAATACAAAACAAAAGTTAAATTACTTGAACATATTTTAGGTTTTCCACTACCTTGTCTCATGCATAAGTTTTGAAACCTTAGTGTCAAATATATTTGAATATAAGTATAAATAGACTGTTAACTTACAGATAAAGAAAAATGCTAAGTTATAGTAGATTTTTAATACATTGTCACAATACATGTACTTGAGAAAAACAAGCACTTAAATGGGGTTATGTACATTTGGTAAAGAAATATGTTTTTATTCATAGAGCCATAGTACCACCTGCTGGTCATTTCTACACATGACAAAATTTACAAGGTGTCTGATAAACTTTTTAAGAATACTTTGTCAAAATGAACTCAAACATATGGAAACAAGACATTTTTTATTTTTGTTGTTGTTTTGGGGAATATGATGTACTATGTGAAGTCATTTCTTTTTTCTTTCATTCCTCCCCCTTTGGTTTATCCCCTGTTGTCATGGTAGTTTATTTTGATGTCCTGTGTCTAGTATATATGTTTATTGGATTTGGGGAAGAGAAGGGGGATAATAAAATGTTGAGACAAAAGACAAAGGGTGAACCAATGCAACAGTGATACTCACAAGACATTATGTTGGAAATGAACTTTACAACTTGGGAGAGAAAGAATGTGGGGGAAGGGAAAGTGAGAGAAAACTAATGTGTGGTAAAAATGTTTGAAAATAAATGTATTCATTACCTTACTTATGTAACTGTAACCCTTCTGTATATTACCTTTACAATCAAATGAAATTAAATAATTAAAAAAATACCTTGGGGTTGGGAAGTTGGCTCAGTGGTAGAGTGCTTGCCTTGCATGCATGAGGCCCTGGATTCGATTCCTCAGCACCACATAAGCAGAAAAATCTAGAAGTGGCTCAGTGGCTCAAGTGGTAGAGTGTTAGCCTTGAGCTAAAGAGATGAGGGACAGTGCCCAGGCCCAGAATTCAGGCCCCACAACCAATAAAAAAGAAAAAGAAATACTTTGTATTGTAGTCTGAGCACTCTGAGGTCAGAGAAGACTGCAAAAAAGTAGTAAAATGATAAAAAATAGGCACATATAATCATATAATTGCTTTATGCATTCTCATTAGTGCAGTAATCTTTTGATATTTGAGAGACAACAACAAAAATAAGAGGTTTTTTTATTTTGTTGATATCACCAGCTCTCGCTGGAAATGGCCACTTCCTCTTAGATTGCCTATTAGGACAGCTTTGATATATACAGTCACTATGAAAATTTTTCTTTGAGCTCAACTCTAATTCCCTATTTTCAACTATTGAATATGCTATTCTAACTATTGAAGAAGTAAGGATACAAGTCCACTTAAGAAAACTAAAGGCAAGCTACTGAATGTCAACACTTAGGAATTGCTGCCATCCAGTTTATTTTTAGTAATTAGAAGACACCATACCATTGAGAATATAGCAAGGGGCTGGGAAGGTGGCTCAGTAGTAGAGCACTTGCCTTGCATGCATGAGGCCCTGGGTTCGATTCCTCAGCACCACATAAGAAAAAAGAAAAAAGCCGGAAGTGGCGCTGTGACTCAAGCGGTAGAGCTCTACCCTTGAGCTGAAGAGCTGAGGGGCAGTACCCAGGCCCAGAGTTCAGGCCCTATGACCGGACCCAAAAAAATATATATATAGCATGATATTCAAAAAACAATTTCATGTGCATAGTTATTACTAAAATGTTTTCTTGATCTGATGATATTTATTCATTTGTCCATTTTTAACAGGAGAAAGCTATACTATCCACAAGCTTTAGTTTTATTTTAGTTTTTTTTTTCCATCACCATTTCACACCATTTATTTGAAGGGCTTTTCTTACCTTTAATTTCCTTACAGCATCTCTCACAACTTCTGTTCCTTTTGGCTGCTCCACTTCAGTACTGCCAAGAAACTGAAAATGACCATTTGTAAGACATGGGCTTGAATACATTATCTATCAACCATTCTAAACTATAACATTGATTAGTCAGATACTAATGCAAATTCTAAATAAGCAGAATTAACTTATGCTTATAATATGAAATGAAAACATAAATATAGCACTTGAAAATGTAAATAGCTTGAAACTCAATATGAATATGTAAATATACCATTAGAGTTGCTACTGGGGCTGAATCTCAAGGCCTAGCACCTTACCAAGCACTCTGCCACCTCAGTCATGCTCCAATCTTTTGTGATTTTAGTGTGGTTTTCAGATTGGGTAGTAAAATTTTGTTTCAGGCTGCCCACAAAAATTGGGGGAAACAAGATATAAAGTTTATGGATAGGTGTTAAAAAAATACTCACCAGGCCTTGAGGACAGTGGAAGGTAAATAAAAAAGGTGATTTGAAAATATAAGAAATAATTACTGTTCTCATTGTGCTAAAGTCATGGAGGAGACAAAGGAAAGTACATTTGTACTGAGGGAAAGAGAAGAGGTAGGTATATCATATTCTGCATGGTACATCTGTTCCTTTTTAAAATATGCTGAAATTATATTAAACTAGCTACTGGGGCTTTGGAGTAGCAACTTAGGAACACTGTGATATTAGCTTGTTGGTTGACTAGTAGTACTTAAAAGGCAAAATTAAGTAAAAGCATCTTAAGAGGATCTGGAATCCAGCACCCAAAATATGGGAGACAACCAAACCCATTTCTGACCCCCGGTGGGTCTGTTATATTTCTTCTGTTTTATACATGTTTCAGCCTTTAGTTACATGATGAATTCACCAGAGGTCATTTAAAGTTATTATCAGTTTCTACAAGTCTGATTTAACTGGTTGGAACACAGCCAGAACATCTGTGTACTTTAAAAACTCTTGAGATAATTTTATTGTGACACCAGGTCTTAAAATGACTGCTTTGAATCATCCAGCAAGGTCAAAAGGTTCAAATAACAGAAAGTGCTGAGCACAATAGGCATTTTTTAGTTTGGAGTAAATCCATAGGGTAAACTCTTCAACTTCTCTGAATTTTTCAAAGCACAGAAATTCACCAATACTGGATGGATTCATACGAGCAGAAACAGTCAGAGGCAAAGGAAGAAGGTAGTGCCTAAGAGTAACTGGCAATATTTTGGGAAGAATGTTCAAGCTCTGCAGAAATGTCAGGAGTCATAAGTATTCTATGCAAATAGGCCTATGTGGGACAATTATGGAAAAATTCCTAGAATATTCTGAATGAATCCACCTCTAGCAGTGCTCCAGGGACCTTTTAACGTTTCCTTCACACTGGCTTTAATTAAACCAGCTGCATGATAAAACATCAGGAGAACCCTTGAGGGATGGGGAGAATTAAACTAAAAGACATCTTAATATGGACTTTGCTACTTAATCCCAACTTCTTTTTTAGTCTGCTGCTCTTGGAAGGATGAGACAGGATTGCAAGTTCGAGGTCATCCTGGGCAATACAGTCAGACCGTCAAAAAACAAAGAACAAAGAAAAAGAAATTTCTCTCTCTCTCTCTCTCTCTCTCTCACACACACACAAAAATCTGGAAAAAAAACTAACTTATGACACTATTTAAATTCTTAAAAGCTTACATTCTAGAAACATATTATCTAGTACACAAAGCCAAACTGAGATAGCCTGTCATATCAATTTTGATAAATCCTACCGGTTAAATACAAGACTGACTGGCATCCTTCTACCTGTGTCTCAATAACAAAAAGAAAGAATAGAAATAAGTGCTATGGCCAAGAAATTCATCCACTCTGTTCTGACAAAAGAACTGTTAACTCACCTTGACCAGTAGAATTATAGGCTACAAAATACTAGGAATGGCTAACAACAAAAGTAAGGCACCTACCAGAATCAAAGACACTAAGCAAATATCCATTTGCTACTTATGGGATCCTAGCATTGTCTCCAGGTAGGAGACAAGAAAAAAACACTTTAACATATGTTAACTAAGTACTACCATGTGAAATATGATCACCTGATCAGTCTTCAGTTGACAAAGAATTAACAGTTTGTTTTTGAATGTCTTTAGTCTTAAGTATCAAAACACAGTGAAGATGTATGTACATTTGAGAAAAGCTTCTCACATGAAAAAGCCAGGCAATCTAGAACTCAATCATGACTTCAGTCAGTAATCCTAGGTAAATGGGATGCAGAGATCTCAGGATCATGATTTGAGGCCAGGCTAGGCAAAAACAAGTTTGAGTCAAGACTTTGTGCCAACAAATGGTGGTAGCTCAGACTGGTCTGCACACATGAGAGAGATCCTACCTTGAATATAACCCATACCGAAAGGGGCTGGAGCCACGGTTCAAGTGGTAGAGTGTTTGCCCAATCCCCAATATTTTACCCTCCTAAAATAATGAGGAGGCATGGGTCATATTGAAAAAGATAAATTATACTAATAAATTAACATGTTGAATTGAAACCCTTTTGTAAAAGTACTTAAAGACAATTTATATAAATAAAAAGATACAACATAGAACAATTAGAGAATTGGTCTAGAGCAATCTTTTTCAAAACTTGACACCTGAACTTGTATCAGTATTAACTGTCTGTCTGTCTATCCATACACACACACACACACACACACACACACACACAAATATATACACATATACGTATGTATATGTATATACATATACATGGGTGGATTCTTGTATATATACATACATGCATACACACACATATGTATATATAATGAATCAGAACTTTTGGAACTTGGACCTAGCAATTTTAGTTATTTCCTCCAGGCTATTCACATGCATACTCAGTGGTGAGAACCAGTTTTAGGAATTCTTGAAACCACATAGATTTTTAGAAATAGAGAACAGGAAATCCTGATGGAGAAAACTTACCACTTTTTCAGAAACAGAGTTCCAAACCCAAGGGCTCTGTTTGCATGCTTTTACTCATTATCATACAAACACAAGTAGGATCTTCATCATCATACTGCAGAGCACAGATGCGGAGCCTTCTCACTACTCTGCACTATCAAGTCACATCATACTATAAAAATCATTTGATACATGTCTGGGCAGAAATATATGCTTCTTGTTGGATGCCCATGGGCTATTTGCCTATATTGATAATTTTGTATGGACCTTGAATGATAATATAAATATCAAATGACCCACAGCAGAAAAAAAAATTCACTAGCCCTGGTGTAGTAATAAGTAAAAAAAAATCCCAGAGAGGGAGAAAATCAACAACAACAATAAATACTTTGTGATGAGAAGTTTTCCTAACATCAAATTTCACTTTTTTTTTTCTTGGTCAGTTGTGAGGCTTGAACTCTGGGCCTGGGTGCTGTCCCTCAGCTCTTCAGCTCAAGGCTAGCACTCTACTACTTGAGCCACAGCACCACTCCCAGTTTTTTCTGTTTATGTGGTGCTAAGGAATCGAACCCAGGGTTTCATGCATGTGAGGCAAGCACTCTACCACTGAGCCACTTTTTCAGCCTAAATTTCACATTTTTTACTGAAAGAAAATTACCAAATACAGATAACATGTTATTTTCAGATGTTTCAACTCTATGATGAAAACGAAGTCATACTGTAGGTACACAGCCTAAAAAGAGCTCTCTCCCTCTGCAACACATCTCATAACTTTGTTTTTTGTTTTTGTTTTTTTAAAAGGGAAGGAATAAAACAGGGATACACAAGATGTAGGGAAGAAGAGATAGAAGGTAGGGAGATGTAGCGACTGCAAATATAACTGATCGAAGTACAGCAGCACATAGCAGGTTATCCAGAAAAACAAACACAACAAAGGAAAAAAAATATTTGCTTTGTTGATACTTGGAAAATGAACTGATGAATTCACATTTCATATAAGGCCAAGGAAAATATTTAACATTGACATGGGTTACTTTGATACAAAGTTAAATCAAATCTCCAAAAAAAGGCATTATTGACACATTAATTTTGCATATTATCTTTTATTCCGTAAATAATGTGGATATTTCCTACCACTCAGGCATTTATTTACTCAGTACTAGGGGAAATTTTCCTGTTCTCACGGTATTTAGACATCTGAATATACATGTATATGCTTTTGAGTTCTTGCATTTATATCTGTACATGTTTATGACTATAGATGACAGAAACATTTTATCTTAGATGGCATGAGTAAAAGTAAACCTCCAAAATAACACTGATTGGGGAGAGTGCGGGTAATAGTTAAGACAGAGGCATGAAGAAAGCCTTGTGTACTAAAGTAACATGGTAATAAAGGCTTCAAAGAAAGAAATTAAACAGGTACCAACATATATTGAGGTTAAAATACTTCTGATGTGCCGAGTAAAGATACAAATCCAGCAACCATGTCTACAAAACCTGGAGCTGGGAAAGAAGAATGCTAGGTAGACTACGAGGATGAGGGAGACCTTTCACTCAGTGGTTTTAATCGAAGGCTCAGAGATCAAGAGAAGTGTCAAGCATGGGTCCCCAGGGAGCTGCCATGTTTCTGAGACAGATGGAAAGGACTCATGTAGGGGGAAATGATGAGGAATTAGGAAGGTAAGTTATAAATATGACTAAT
Source organism: Dipodomys ordii (assembly GCF_000151885.1). Taxonomy (NCBI): domain Eukaryota; kingdom Metazoa; phylum Chordata; class Mammalia; order Rodentia; family Heteromyidae; genus Dipodomys; species Dipodomys ordii. Next base: position 35,322,066 of record NW_012267221.1, on the reverse strand, counting down.
TTAAGCTAATACAATTAAAAGATGACGCTACTGGGAATGCAAAAATGGCATAGCCAATGGAATTATCAGTGTTAGGCAAATGGATATCTTATGAAAAGAAACAAAATATATTCACCTGCTGGTGCTCTGTATTTATTGAACAGGATTATGCGTGCCTATACATAAGGTAGAGGTTACAATATTGAATATGACTACCAAACACCATGGAGAGATGAAAAAGACATTAAATATGGATGGAACATTTAGAATATTAGACCATGAAAAGCAAGCTGTTAGCAGTTACTGACCATAAAATGTTTCATGTATTCTTGTCTGTACTAGAGTTTGGACTTAGGGCTTGTGCTTGTTAGCCATGTGCTCTACTACTTAAGCCAGCTCTTTTGGCTTTTAGTTATATTTATTGCCTGAAGTATCCTGGGACTGTGATTCTCTCCTACCCACTTCTCCTTTATATCTGAGACTTTAATTATGTATCAGTCATATGAATTGTATACTCTTAATCTTATATTGAAAAGTAGCACAACACTGAATGTATTTTCCTAAAATTTTCCAAACTACAATGTCATATGTGTGTGTGTGTGTGTGTGTGTGTGTGTGTGTGTGGTATGTATATGTGTGTGTGTGTGTATGTGCCCCTGCATGGTACACCTGCATGCACTTGTCTTGGGGCTTAAACTCAGGTCATGAGTGCTCTGAGTTTTTTTACTCAAGGCTAGCACTTGACCACTTGAGCCACAGCTCCATTTCCAGCTTTTTGGTAATTAATTGGAGATAAGGGTCTTAGTCTTCAGATCTCAGTCACCTGAGTAGCTAGAATTACAGGCACGAGTCACCAGTGTCCGGCTTTCAATGTCTTTTTCAAAACCTAAAAAGAGAGACTGGGAAGGTGGCTCAGTGGTAGAGCCCTTGCCTTGCATGCCTGAGGCCCTGGGTTCAATTCCCCAGCACCACATAAGAAAAAAGCCAGAAGTGGTGCTGTGGCTCAAGTGGTAGAGCACTAACCTTGAGCTGAAGAGCTGAGGAACAGCACCCAGGCCTAGAGTTCAGGCCCCACAACTAGAACCCTCCCCCCCACCAAAAAAAACAAGAAAAAGACTTTGATAACAGAACAACTATCTAATATTACTGACCTAATTTCAAATTCAAAGTAAGTAATGGAACCCAAGCTCAGTATATTGGAATACTTATTGTCTACAAAACTGACATTTTATAGGTCATAGTCTGTTGAAATAAAGGTATAAAAATGTCATTAAGCTTGGTATTTTATACAAAATGTTTGCCTTATTGAACCCTCAAATTAAAATGGTAATGTGATATGCTATTATTTGATGAATATTTTCTCAAGTTCTCACAACTATTATTTAGTTAACTGAATCAACAAAGGTATTTCCTTTAAACTAATGTCCATAATTGATGTGCATAATTATTGCTCCACTTAACCTTTACAGGTCGTAATGTAAAACACAAGCATTTTACAAAAATATATGGAAGCTTAAAAATTCTACCTTCATTTTTTTGTTGTTGTTTTGGTCGGTCGTGGGGCTTGAACTCTGGGCTTGGGCACTTTCCTTCAGCTCTTCAGCTCAAGGCGAGCGCTCTACCGCTTGAGCCACAGCACCACTTCCGGTTTTCTAGTGGTTTATTGGAGATAAGAGTCTCATGGAGTTTCCTGCTCAGGCTGGCTTTGAACCGTGATCCTCAGATCTCAGCCTCCTGAGTAGCTAGGATTACAGGCGTGAGCCACCAGCTCCAGGCTCTACTTTATTTTTAAAGTATATTTTTATACAAATGGGTATACAATGTACCTTGATCAATATAACCCCTTTCATTTGTCATCACCTATCCCTCCCATATTCACTTATCCCCAGAATTTTCCTGGTTTCATAAGACACACATTGAATATTTTGACTTCATTCTTCCCCCATTCCTCTCCTCATTTCCAGTATTGCTTCATATTTTTACCCCTCTGAACGGCTGACTAGTTTGTGCTGTGTCTTCCTTTGCCAGTAGAGAGCAGTGTTGGACATCACATAGATCCAAATTGGCTGCTCTGCTTCCCTTCCAAGGCTTTACAACCACTTTGTGAGAGTGTAGAGTTACGTTAGAAACAGTAACACTGACTGAAGAGCCACTGTCTCCTATTAGAAAACTTGACACTATTTAACATAGATAGGATCCAATTTGTAGCAAAAAAATATGAAATACAGATTTCATTTACATCACATTCAAAAATGCCACATTTATCTGTATCATAGGTTCTCTACACAATTATTTGAAGTATAATGGAAACAAAATTCCTACTTTTTATAGCAGAAATAACTTTAACACTAATATTAAATAATGAATGCTGGTGGCAAGCTTATTAACTAATATTCTAGTGATAGGAAAAATAAATAAATGGATATTTATTTTTATAACCAAGGGTACAGATGTAATGAGGCAAATCTTCAGAGGTAAATTTATACCTTTAAACCTTTTAGCTCTTCAACTGCACACAGTAGATAAGCCATACAGGAGGAAGGCAATTTAATTTTATAGTCCTTATTTGGCTGAATTACCATGTCACAGTGCCAAGCAACACAAGAAAATCATATTACAAAGTTCCCTCATAACAGTCAATTGCTCTGAAAGGGTCAGAATCAATTGGATTTTAAACTATTACCTAATTGCCAAAACTATAATCCTGAAAAAGTAAATCCTCAAGACAGCAAGGTTATAATTTAAACTTATTGAATACTCCAATGGTTATTGTTTTAAAAGGAGGACCAGGAAGTTTTGATAGCGAATTAAATATATCACACTCAGTAGTAAAAAGTTTACATTTTAAAAGTGTCCATTTTATTTTTGCTTTCATGATAGATTTTTTTATTTTACTAGAAAGAGTTTCTATTAAATTATCTTTTTATTTTACATAAATTCAGAGTCTCTTGCTCTTCAAATGAAGAATACAAATGCAATAGCTACAAATGAAAGTTGTGGTTTAAAACTGAATTTGTACCCCACAATCATAGAAAGATTCAGCAGCTTTTTGTCCTTTTTCTGGGCATTCTTTCTCAAACACCCTTTACATCTGAGGAATGAGACAGGTGAAATGAAAGATAAGTTATTCACCTACACTATTTTGAATAGAAGTTTATCAAAATAAATGAGCATCACCTTGCATAGAAAACCAAAAGCATGGCTTTGGAGCCATTTTTTTCCAGTAGATAATCACATGATTGTCAAAACTCCATGGGCTACTGGGATATTTTCATTTACCTCTCCTTATTTTCTAGAAGAGACACGGAGGATCATGGAGGTAAAGGGACGACCTGAGGTCACAAAGCTCATGAGAAGAGCTAGGGCTGAATTATTAGCTCTCCTGACTCACAGACATAGATTCTTTCTTTTTAGAACCATAAATTGAACAGAAAGCAATGTAATATGGTACACTGAACATATGGTTATTAATTTGGAATCATATTACTTGTGTAGGCCCCATTCATTTGCTAATGAAAATTTATGTTATATATGCTTTCTTCTTAAGAAGATAGTTAAAATAAAATGGAGTTGGAATATTTGCTTTGCTTCTCAGCCAGATAAAGCCTAACTTCCAAATTCTAATTTCACAATTTACCGAACCTTCCTTATCCTTAGTTTTCTCATTCACAAAATGAGGATGAGTTCTATGTTGTAAAAATTAAAGGAGAAAACTCACTCAGTGTGTTCTATGGAGAGTATATCCCATTGACTCATGTTTAGAAATCAAACAAAATGATAAAATAGTCATACAACACCAACAAAACCCACTAACAATGTACTATAAAGTAGGCAAGAAAAATACATTAAATTTAGCTTTTGGCTTTTCAGGAAGCTTGGCTCCTTAAAAACAAACACATTCAAAAGTGTTTTTGTTGTATTTCACCACAAAACTGTATTAATCTCCTGTAATCCCCTTTTTTAAATTCAGTACATTTCTGAATTAAGTTTAGCTTATTCACAATTCTCTGACATTTAATCAAATTTATATGTACCATGAGACTAGTGAGGATTTTAGGATATTAATATAGTTTGATATGTCTATTGTGGACATATTTCAGAACATTTATTCTGGTATTTTTCAGAGATTCTTAAATATCATTTTTGCTAAATTCCTATCCATTGTATTTATTTAAGTCCTATTTGTGACAAGTTACTATACACTAAAAATATTTACCGTTTCCAGACAGCTTAGCATAAATTTTAACTTAAATTTAAGTTGGCATAGAACTACCAATAAAAGGCAATGTATTTCCATATTGTGACTGACTGTTTAACTTTTAAAATTAATTGATTAGTTAATTAATTTCCCCAATTTTAATTTAATTTTTGAATACTGTATTAGTTATAAAACAATGTTGAGTATGCATATCTCATTCTTCATTTTCACTAAGATATTGACAATAAGCCAGAGATACATCCCTTCCCTCCCACCTCCACAACCACTCCCCTACCCCCGCCTGCCTTCCCCCTTCCCCCCACCAAAGTTGTAAAGTTCCTTTGCAACATAGTGCCTTGTACATCTCATTGTTACAATGGGTCAACCTGTATCACTATTTAAGCATTTTGTTTTTCCCTTCCCCTCCCCAAATTAGAGAAGTGTATATACAAGATGCAGGGCACAAACATCAAATACAGTGGAAATGGGGGTTATGCCATGGGGGAGAAACATACAAAGAAACACAAAAATCACATGGTACATTATAAATATGTTAGAAACAATAGCAAGAAAGAAAAAAGATATTTGTGTCCCTATTTTAGGGTTCATTTAGCTTAACGGCATCTTATATGGTCATATGTACATAGCTTTTGATTTTTTCTGCTTATCCTACACATGTACTAGTTATTGCAAATAAGGGCATGGACCTATGTTTCTTTGGTAAGCCAGACTTTTGTATCACACATAGTTTCATCAAAGTGCAGCCAAAAAAAGAAATCTCATATGACATTAGGTAGCTTAGTCAGGCTCTTGTTAATAGCAATTTTTTTTAAACCCTAAGCATCCTGAGCATTTATGTTTATAGATCAGTAGCAATCTGCTTATACTGACAGCACAGCATGTTACTTACTGCTCTACTTTATATTAGAACTTCCACAAAATCACCTCCCAAATCTGACTGTCTTCCGGAACTCCAAATCCATTTATTTGGAGGGAAACAATATTTCAAGTACCTTTTCCATTCTCCTAACTGTATCCCTAGTTCTCCATTTTAGAGATAACATTCTTCAAATGTGCCAGTGTCTATTCTCTTTCAGGGGATGGCATTGTTAGTATTTCCTTTCTAAAGTTGTGTATTGTTGTTAGTATCATCATTAATATTTTTATCATAATTCAAGATTATTGAGAATGCATTATCTATGTTTGTCAATATTCCAGACACTGAGGACACAGAAGCCAATAAAATAGACCCAAATCCCTGATACCCTAATGCTGCTTGATTTTCTCATAGTCTCACTGCATAGCACACAGAGCCCCATTATTTGAGAACAATCCAAACAGACTGTAATAAGAACACTTCCAAATGTACAATAGCTGCTACAGCAGCAGTTTCTGGGTGCAAATGATCATTGTTTGTTTTGCAATCTTAAGCTATTTTGGAAAAGATCTCATCCCAAGCTATAAGTAGCACTCCTTTACAATAGAATATTACAGAAGAAAAATGCTTCTTCTATGAAGAGACTTTACTACTCAAACACTAGTCCTAATTTCTTTACAGAGGGGTGGGATGGAATATACACTGCAGTTCTAGATAGACTATGTAGAGTTACTTTTAATAACAAATGAGTGTGGCCTAAGGACTTATCTGAAATGCAATTGGACTGATTTCTTTCAGCAGATATTCAATCAACAGATTAATATGGTCCATTAAGTTCTGTAAAACATTGCTTTATGGGTAACTGTTATTAGTGTGCTGTGCCATTTAAAGGAATCTACACTGACCTTATCATCTAGATTTCTTACCTCTCGTATCTAGAGGTATAAATTCAAACAAGGATAGGCAGAACACATAAAAAAACAATTTAACCCCCTAAGGGGCAGAACAGATTGGCACAGCTTAATGGAAGTGATTTTGAATATATCCTTCTATTTACCTCCAGTGGTGTTCTTCTCCCAGCACCAAAGCACCAGTGAGAGCTCACGGTGCACAGGAGTAAACCTTCTGTTATTTAACAATTGTTTATTGAAAACCTTCCATGTGCCAGCCAACATTCCGGTTCTCAGATACAGTGATAAACACAGAATCAAAGATCTCCATGTATGTGGTCTTATAGAATTATAAAATAGGCCTGAGAATGCCATACTACAAAGCTGAAGAATTTAATTCTGGCTCTGTTTCTTTCCGGGTTCCAGGAATTTTAACCTGTCTGAGCAGCAGCTTATACTTCTGTAAAATGCAGGCAGATATCCCTGTACTTACATGTGCACTATGAGTAAATTGGCATGAGTAGAGTCCCTGCTGACAGATTGCAGGTATTCAGTAAATGATTGTTTCCAAAGAGAGATGCTTCCAATGATGTAGTAAGGTATATTTTTATTTGGTTTTAGAATTTAGAATGAGTTAATGTAATTAGTTTAAAGGAATAAATAAATCTGCTAGAAAGCTGTAACTGATACTCCAAGAGGCAAAGAGAAAACAGAAGCCTAAAACCCCAAAACACTGATTTCTACCAGTATCTGTCTGTCTCTTGCCTGGTGTACTTGCCCTACAACAAATGAATGGATCAAAAACATGTGGGGTGTGTGTGTGTATATATATATATATATATATATATACACATGTATACATATATATATGTATATATACATATACATATTTTTTCATATGTACATGTATAATGATGAAATTTTAATCACCAATCAAGAAGTCTATGTCACATTCAAGAAAATTGGTAGATATGGAAAATGCATATTGAGTGAAGCGAGCAAGCCTCAGAGAGACAAAGGGTATATATTTTCTACACATATAGAATTTAGATCTCAAATATAAACATATAGGAATTCATGATAATTTTGTAGACATGCATGATCACACTGACTGACATATGGTATGTGCAGGTATGGGATTTCACAGTGCAGCCCCTTTGAACACTTGACAGTTTAATAAAATGAATATCAGGAAGCGGAAATGTCATGATGGAAGGAGTTAGGGCTAAGTGGAAGGAGGCAAGTAGAAATGAAAGAGAGGATGAATACAATCTACAACTATAAAAAAAGGAACCAGGAAACTGGAAGAAATAGAGGGGGATGAGAGATGGAAGGGTGAGGGAGAATGGGGTAGGGGGTGACCCAGATCACAATACATCACATGCATAAATAGACTTGTTTAAAACAAAACCCTTGTGGATAAGTATTTGGGTATAATCATACTAAGAGAGAAATAAAAAGAATCCACATGTGACAGCTTCTGGGTGATTCTCACAGTGGAGCAGGAGGGAAGAGTGGCTTTGTTTTTACATAATGAGTTGGGTCCATCTCATTTAATGAGTCTGCCTTGCACCCAGACACACACACGAGTGGATATGCAGTTTCCCTTCAGCAATTAATGATATATTTCCTCCTCTCCCTCGGTAACAGTGAGCAACTGTCCTCCTCTCATTCTCTTATTTCATGTTCCTGTTACAATCAGGTCATTCTGACTAAACTCAACTCACTAATTTTATTTAACATTTTATGTCTATGCTCCTTCCTTTTTAAGATATTCTTATTTAGGATTTTTTTTAATACTAGAAGGCAATTATCACTAATTAGTACTACTTAGCCTTCCCTGCAATGTTTAATTGGTTTTGTTTGAACCCTGGTATATGTTGACTTTATTTGATTTTCCTTGGCCTTTAAAAGAAGTGAATGCTAGCATATTCTAGAGCAGCTCCTATGAGGATTTTTCAGCTGCCTTTTGAAAGTTCTAATCCTGGCATTAACACAGACCTTTATGTCTTTATTGCAGCATTTCTAAAAATCTAATAACCTGATTAGTGCTCATTCCAAATTATGTAAGAGCTTTTATACATATAAAACTAAATTTCAGTATATTACATTTCCCCCAAAGTGTACATTACTATTTAAAATAACATATTTGATTATATATCAAATATTTCATAACATTTTCACTGAACTGGATTTTGAAGTGAATCATAACTTCGTGCAGTTCTACTTAGTAAATGAATTATGAGCCATACACTAATACTTTTACATATTATAATAATTAATGATCCATGCACTTCCATTTATTTATTATGTGTGTGTGCATGCAAACATGTGTATGTGTGTGTGTATGTGCCAGTACTGAGGTTTGAACTCAGGGCATGAAAGCTGTCCTTAGCTTTTCAATTGGGCGCTGGTGTTCTACAACTTGATCCAACTTGACTTTCTGAACATTCTTTTTGAAACAATTGTACAAATGCAATAGTGTGGTACCACAAAGCTCAAATAAACAAAAGACCAAAATGGAATTTTGCTAGCAACTGTGAAAGTTACTTCATTTTTAAGAATCATGATTAGTTGTTTGTCTACAAGCAGACAGCATTTCACACACAGCTGATAGTTTGAAAGAACTTCTTTAAGTCTTGATGGCCTCTAATTGGTGCCAGAGGCGCTTCAGTTACTAGAACTCTAGACATCCTGCCAGGAGAGAATGCAAAGTGGATGTATTGTTGGACAAAAGCCCAGGTAAAAGGGAGATAGTGGAGAGAAAGCAATGTTTTGTTTTTGTTTTTTGTTTTTTAGGAGTCATGTTAATCTCTGAATAGAAAGCACAAATACTTCTGGAGAGAAGTTCAGGTTATGGGGTATTTTCCCTCTTAGGTTGAATATTCAGAGTTTTATTAGGAAATTTATCAATTTATGATGTAAAAATGGTGCACTGAAGTCAGTGGACTGTACTTTTGGTATCTATTACTGTATTCAAAGATTGAGTCTTTAATGAACAAAGCCAAACTTTATTCTGCATGGTGACAGAGAGCATAAAAGGAATCTGAGGAATCATGAGAAAGTGAGACTTGAATCATCATTGTGTGTGTGTGTGTGTGTGTGTGTCTGTGCGAAATTATCCTACTACCCTACAAACATAATTACAAATACTGTTCTTCAATAATTAAAAAATAGTATTTCCTAAATGGAAAAAAATCTAAATATTGTCTCTGATTCCACTAAGTTGTTTTATTGAATCTTCTTTATATCTTTAAGTCTATTACTCTGTAAAAATATCAGTATTATCTTAGTCATAAGAATCAGCAGTAATATCTTAATCATAAGGATTACTCGAGATAAGCAACATAACTTGGTATAGTAATAGAATGATTAATATTTAGTAAATTACTATTTAATAGACATATCAAATATATACCAATATTCTATCAAATAGATAAAAGCCAGAATCTCCTTAATTAAATTGTGCCATTCTACATAATTCAGATAGATTTTATAAAATACCTGCAATTACTTTTTGTTTTTAGGGGCCAATTTGAAATTATATAAATGAAAGTAAGAAAGAAAAGGAAATTTTCCATAAAAAAAAACATTGGCCCCATTGTAACTCTAACAATTTAATAAGAATCTAAGATTTAAAAGGCCCTTTAAGATTTTATCAGCAAATGTACTCATGACATGAGCTAAGTCTTTTTTTAAAAAAATTAAAGAGTGTATAAACAAGGTTTATGTTTCAGATATTACTGATTAAAATTTGCAACTTGATCCATTAAAACAGGTCATTAAAATAGGTCATGCAGGACCAGGCCATGGTAACTCACACCTGTAATATTACCTACTCAGGAGGCTGAGATGGGATCTTAGTTCAAAGCCAGAAAGGCAGTAAAGTTTGTGAAACTCTGATCTCCAGGCAGCCACCTAAAAAATCCTGAAATGGAGCTGTGGTTCAAGGTGGTAAAGCACTAGTCTTGAACATAAAAGCTCAAGGACAATGCCTATATCTGAATTCAAGCCCCAGGACTTGAAAAAAAAAATCATTTAAGTGATCAACCACGTGTTACAAAAGAGGTTAGATGTAATCACAAAGGTACAGGGGTTCAGAAACTTCTCTTTAGCTAAAACCTTAAACTTAAATGGTCTGGTTGTTAAATGGTCTAGTTTATGATGCACAAGGCACAGAATTCAAGGGAAAAAGTAATTTCAATGCCACTGATTTTTATTTCTCTAGATCAACAGGTAGGCATATTTATTCATTAATGTTGTGGCAAAATGTTAAACCTCTTGGTTATAGTTTTCATATACATATGTATGTATGTATGTATGTATATGAAAAACGACATGAATGTTGTGTTATGGGGCTTGGCAGTATCTGTTGACAGGAAAATCAATAAATCTATGGCACAAGTGTAGGTGATCTTATTAGAATATTAAATATTATATTCTGGATGTTATAAGGTGCTTTGTAGTACTGAGTTACTTGAGAAAGAATGACTAAGTAAGACTTCAAGAAGAAGAAGAAAAGGGAAAGGGTTTGATGACAGAAGATTCAAACTTTGGGGACTCTATGAGGAACAAAGGAAGGACAGTCAATTCACAGGTCACATTATGTGTCATGTCTGGTACTACAGAAAGGTTTAAGAAGACACACCTACTACTTGAGAAGTAATGAGATTTAGTACCCTCTTGGGAGAAGTTGTTTTCCTTTGAGGGAAAAACAGAAACAAAGTTCAGAAGAGAGGCTGAAGACAAAGGAGATTTTCTTGATGACTTAGCTCAAGTTCCCAGGAGTCCAAAGTCTTTCTTTAAAAAAAAATGAATTGATTAAGAATATTTCTCTTCCAAAACTGCATTTAAAGAGTCTAAAAATGAGTCACAGAATTTAAGAAGAGAAAATAAATTAGAAAAAAAGTAGCAAGATGAATTATAAAGAAACATTTGTAATCAAAAGCATGTAATTCTATAAAGATGCTCTGCTGATCAGGTAAAATAAAATTAATGTGATTTCATGTATGAGATTTTGATTTGCAACTAGATTAATAGATGATTTTCACTGACAGAAGAGGTTGATAGTTGATTAAATTTCATATACCCTGTGAGATATTGTTTCATTTTTATAATAGCTACCAATATAAAAAAAAACCCAACTTCACAGTTATTATTGACTTTACAACACATTTTCTTCTGTTATTTTCAAGTATTTTAGAAAAAATATCACTCTCAAAAAGAGATAACGCATCAATGTTTTTTGTCTTTTTATTCTATTCTGCAGATGCCTGTCTAGATGTCCTTTATAATTTCTGGGTCAACATTTAATTTACTCAATTAGGGCCTAGTTATACATGTGAAATGCACTTCAGGAGTTGGAGGGTTGTATTAGGTATATATTGTTAGCATTATCACCACCTCTGGTCTTGAGCTCCACCCAGACCTGAGTACCTCTCTGCCCTAGAGTATACAGCTAGCCACTCTTTCTCTCCGTCCATACCTACCTGCACATGCCACTTGTCCCAGGGCTACGTTCCACCTGAATGAGAGTAGATGCCATATTGCTCCATTGGGAGTATGGACCCTCTAATAAACCTTATAATAATCTTTCTCCTGTGCCAGCCTGCCTTCACGCAATCCCCTGGGATGGTTGTGAAGAATTCTTATATATATACACACACACTATATGTGTATGCAAGTTTGTATAGCACATATATTCTTTATTATTTTCAGTCATACAAAGAGATTTTAATTCAACATGTCATTTTGTAAGTACAATGCCTCTTGTACAATGTCACCCCTATGATCATCTCCCCAGCTCTCCCAACTGCACCTTTATCTTCAAGTTATTTGACCCTATTTTCACAGCTATACATTGAATCCAATGACTGTATCTGTCTACTTTTCCTCTCTCTATTTATCTGCCCTTCTTCCTATAAACATTTATCTCCAACAAAACATGCTTCAGCTTTCTGATACTAATTTTGTTATACTGGATGTTGGTTGTTCAGAAGATTACACCATTATAATTCTCCTCTAAGTATACTATACCTTAGTCAATTTGTATATGCACATATATTGTCTTTTTGTTAGTTAAGCCATGTTTTTAATATAGTTTTGTTTAATATAGTTTTTGCCTATTGTAGACTGTTATTTTCCAATTTTCTATAGTTAGTGAAGCTTACAAAATTGAAAATAGATAAATCGTAACATTTTGCTAATTTTAGTGTTCAAAACTGAGTATTTTCAGAACATCCTGTATCTATATTACTGATATTGAAATCACTGCCTTTCCTTCCCCAATCAGGAAAGTGAATCCTTTCTGCTGCTTTCTTCATAGAGTCATTTGTTAGAATTAATTTTAAGACAGTTTGTAGTAGTAACCAGGAGAACTACAGTTTAAGATCAACATTTTAGAAAGAATTAATTTTCAAGGCTTTACTTTAGTAAGTATACTTAACATGATATTAAACACAAAGCATCACAATATAGAAGATAGGGACTTCTGATAATTAATTTAAATGTATAGGTATTGCTAAAGCTTTATATTCTACAGCATGACCCAAATCAACAGGAAGACTGGATCACTTCATTCTAGCAGCTCTGTTGTGCTAACAGGGTAATTGTACTCATTCATAGGAAAGGCTCAGTAAATGCTTTTAATGCAAAGTCTGAGGCATTTACCTCCATGGGAAGTGAAGAAAGACAAGGGTCCTCACTGAGAAATTGTGGAAGAAGATAAGGGTCACTAGGACACACTGGTCTCTCATTTTCACTTGTCATTTTTACTTCTCTTAATCACAGCCATTCAGGAAATCTTGGTGGTGATGGTCATCCTATGCAATCACATCCAAGAACCATTTAAGAGAAGTATCTCTACTGTATGAAAAAGTTTAGTTCTAATTTTGGCATTGTAATTTTATTATAAGGCTTTTATCCCCCAAAGATTTATTTACTTAAGTGATATCAATACAATGTACTATTGAAGACAGTGCAATTTTCTTTTTGTTCCCTTAAATCATCACCTTTGGACAATTTTGATGCTTATTAACACTGCCACAGCTGGTATTCTGGCACAGACTGAATTGAAAGTAACACTTTTCAACTTTGCTGCTTTATCAGTAGCATCTTGTAAAGACTGGGAGGGAACAAGGCAGACACTTTTGACTAATAATATAGGTGGGATGTTTTTTTCTGTGCATTTTATTCCTTTTGCTAATTGTATCCCTTAATCCAAAGAAAATGACCTCTCTTTCTCATGGAAAAATTAAAAATACAGATTTTCAGGCTGCTTCTAGATTTACCAAATCAAAGTGAATAGACAAGATATTTTGCATTTTAAAATAAGTACACCATTTTAAGAAGTACTGGTCCATTCTCAAATACAAATAAGATTAATTCTGCATATTCTACGTTAACTAAGTTATACAGTAATTCTGCATATTCTGTGTTAACTAATTTATATAACTGTATTATGTAACTAATATTGTGTAACAACAGATTATCCTTAATCTGGTCATGATATATATATACTGTTCTGGTTAAAATATTCATCAGCATCAAGAAAATTCAGGAAAGGAGTGACCATACCAAAACATAAAACATCATAGGGACTGGGAAGTTGGCTCATGCATGAGGCCCTCCCTGGGTTCGATTCCTCAGCACCACTTAAGCAGAAAAAGTCAGAAGTGGCTCTGTGGCTCAAGTAGTTGAGTGCTAGCCTGGAGCTGAAGAGCTGAGGGACAGCACCCAGGCCCAGAGTTCAGGTCCATGACCAAACAAAAACAAAAACAAAAAACAAAAATATCATGGGGCAGTAGGAAAGCAAATAGCAGCATCTCTATGGGTTGTTTGTTAAGCATAATTTGATCTAGGCAAACTACAAATAATCATGGATATTAAAACTAACTACAAGGACCTGAGGGACACTACCACTACAACCTCTTAAAAGGCCCTTGGTTCCTGAGTCTCCGCTGGCAGCGGTCATAGGCCCCCTTCATCGCCCTCAGTAAGTAGCCAAAACTGAGCTAGATGCCTCCCCACCCCCAAGTCCTGAGAGCCTTCAGGGAATACTCAGAGGGAGGAAATGAACGAAAATATCAGCCCACTGATTTAAAGCATCCCCCAACCCCCCCACCACACACCCAACTGTGACCACAACCACCCAGGGGAGGGTCTTGGTCCTTCTATAACTCAGGCCAGCCCTCCTGCAAGTCACCATCCTATGGCTACCACACAGGAGTGAGTCTTGTTTGCTTCAAATTTGACAAATTGCCAAAAAGTGAAGGAGGGACAATACAAAACAGCCAAACCATTTCAGGGTCCTGCTGACTGCTTACTCTCCCAGTGGCCTTTACTTTTCTCTTTAATTCAATAAATTCAATAAACTCAATAAATTCAATAAAACTGTGAAACGACAAACAGACAACAAAGATTTGCTAAGCTCCATAACCAATATTTTTCAGAGATTGCTTTAAAGTAAAATTCAAAATGAAAGCTGTATACATAATAATACATTCTATTCTCTCTCTCTCTCTCTCTCTCTATATATATATATGTTTAAAATATGTAAAAATAGTTGAACTATAAATTCCTTGGCTTTTATGTTTATAGCTCAGGTAGAATGGAGAGACAAGTATGTCAAATATGTTAGACAGAGCATTATATGCATAGAAGACCAGGCTTCACTTTTTACACATATGAAAATACACAAACAATTTTTGCATTGGGGACTGTATACATATTTTAAAATGTAATAGTAGTTATGACTATCTTGCTCAAATGTAAAAGCACAAACAACTGTAGGAAAAAATTTGTCAGAGACATGGAAGTTGTAAAGGTAAGAAAGGCCACTACTCTTAATGACATGTACAATTTTATGGCTCATAGGAAATGGCTTTTTGATGTTTGTAATTATGTTTTAAACATTTTACCATTAGTCAGGATGCAGTACTATTGTATGCACAATACAATATTGATGACCCTTGCTATTCAGTACTTGAAAGCAACTGATTTATCATTCAGAAAAAAATAATTTACAACTGTATTTTTTTCATATTTTAGGAGAATTACTTATATGAAAGAATTGTTTCCAATACAAGCACAGCTAGATTGAAAAGGCTGGTACCAATTGCTCCTGGATCTGTAAAATATAGTAAATGCAGAATTCTTACACATATTCATACACACACCTCTGGATTGAGCTTCAATAAATTCTAACTTCACATATTCATTTAAAATTCTCTGAACAGAAAAACTGGCATGGAAGAAAGAATGTCTCATTGACTCTAAATTATAGAGAAGGGCCATAAGAAGCCGAACTCTCACCTGATCATGTGTAAATGCCTTCCTTAATGGAAAAGACAGAGTTTCCTCTGGTGATAATGAAGAGAGTAGTTTGTTCTAACATATATTTTTCTGTTCATAGCAATTGTTGGAGCTCTCAAAATTAAGTGTTCTAATTACTTAATGTTTATGAGGTAACAAAATACCATATCCTAAGATAGTCTGTGATTTTCATTATGTCTTGGACAGTTCCCATTTGTTCTATAAGACCAAATATTTAATGCCTAAAACTGAGCCATCTCTGACCAAGATTTATTTCATCATTCTTTGTCTCAACTTTATGTATAGCATTATAGTTCTGTCATCTAGGAATGTCACTGCATTACTGTTATTATGATCGTTCTTTCTCTATTTTACCTATCTACTTTACACAGTCACTTCCAGACTTACCAAAATGTGTCATGCTTTGGTATCCTTCTAGGATGTTTTATATGCTGGCACCTCTAACTATAATGACTCCCTCATCTCAATTAGAGTCAATTCCTACTGGTTCTCCCTTTCCATTCAGAAATCTTTCTTCATATTTCTCATGAGTACACGTCTAAGTCAAGATTATGAAACGTGTAAGAAATTCAGCTTCATGCATGCCACTGGGATGTGTGAAACTGATCATTGTCATTGGTCAAGGGAAAAGCAAGATCTTCTGAACCTAAATTTCTTCTATATATGTTGTGTGCACATAATTAAGAGATGAGTTCTGTGTGACTAACATTGGACCCAGGAGAACTGTGCTGAAAGCTTACCGGGTTCATAATGTTTTTGTGTGTCTTCTTCCTCTTGCTATTTTTTGTGGATTTTGTAATGAACCAGAGTATCTTGTGTGTCTTTTCAACTATCCTTATAGAGATACGCTTCATATAACTTGTGAGAAAGCATTTTTTTATTCCCAGAATCTGGCCTTCAGTATATGTTGAAAAATATAAACACTCCTTGAACAAAATTCTAGAATAAGTTTAAAAGATTAATTTATGTCCTAGAAATCAAACTAAATCACAATAGATACAATTAAAGATTTCATCTCTCTATGAAGTGATCCATGATGACACATGAAAAATCATTTAAATTTATATCACTTGAGCATTTTAACTAACAATATTTTCTTTTTCTATTGGTGTCCACTGTAAGATAACACTGAACTCAATTAATGGCCTATTATTTGGGTCAACTGAAATAATGTTATGCATGTTTACATTCTTTGCAAACATGCAAACATGTTTTCTTTGGAAAACATGCAGAATGATGTTACTTGTGAAATTTACATAAAAGGTGGGGGGGAAAAAAAGAAAGTAAACCAGGATATTCACTTATTAATTCATTTAAAGAGCCTAGGCTGAAGTTAAGCATGTATTGCTGAAAAAATGCTAATAAATCTTTTTCTCTAATATTTTGCTCTAAAAGCTTTCACTATCTTATTTATTGTACCAAAAATGTACAAATACAATACTGACATCAGATATCTACCACTAACTCCTATTGCCACATGCCTACTCAAAATATACAGAACATGCATTGCACAGAATTCCAACTTCATGGCTTAATTATTTAGTTTTCTTTTTGCCTAACTCCTGCTACATGTTTTTATTAAAAATTAAATTTACAGGGGCTGGGAAGGTGGCTCAGTGGTAGAGCGCTTGCCTTGCATGCATGAGGCCCTGGGTTCGATTCCTCAGCCCACATAAGCAAAAAGAAAAAAGCCGGAAGTGGCACTGTGGCTCAAGTGGTAGAGCGCTAGCCTTGAGCTGAAGAGCTGAGGGACAGCACCCAGGTCCAGAGTTCAGGCCCACAACCAGACCAAAAAAAATTAAAATTAAATTTACAGACATGTTTCTTTGACAATGCTTGAGCACATTCAATCATGCTCATTTTTCCAGAATATTTGCAAGTAAATAATTTCTTTGTTGGTAAGATTAGTTGTATTTTTATTCCATCTCCTCAGCAAATGTTTGTGTGTATGAGTGAGTGTGGAGCAATACCATTCTAATGAGCAATAAAAACAGGAATGTAACCAAGAAGGTGATTTGGCAACCCTAAGGAATAAATACAAACTCCAAGGGAGCTAGAGTGCTCAGTTTTAATTATTTAGGATTATATCTGGGAATGAACTCACAGCAGATCCAGCTCCTTCTCTGCTTGTTTGCTGCCCTGGGTACCATTTCTTATCTGGACCTGCAGAATCTAAGGTGGGATGATTTATGCTTCTCTGAATCTAAATCTCCTAGGAAGTAATTAGCCATGGCTCCCATGCCCATCATCATTAGTGAGTAACTCTGTCACTGATAAAATCTGCCTGGAAGATAGGGCAGAGAGAGGAGACTGTGCAAGTATATTCAACTTAGCTCTCCTCTTTCATAACATTGAATCTTAGAAGGCTCAGGATGTGAAAATATGCCAGGAGTGGAGGACTAATCTTCTAATTAACTCTCTGTATTCTGAAATGCTGTGGTTGTGGTTAGTTGGTTTTAACTATGGAAATTTCCCCCCCCCACATAATAATAATTTTTATTAAATGATGTTATTATAATATAGTGTTATAATTTATAATGTACAGTTTAACTAATGTAGTAAATACTTCAGCTTGGACTTCAGCAATGCCCTCATAAGTGAACATTTAGTGAGCATAAACAACATGCTAAAATTTACACAAAAATTATATTTAATTGCCCCAAAGCTTTTAAAGTGGTATTATTTCTGTTTTACATAAAGATGTGAAAACTGAGTTAAAAGTAGGATAACCACTAGGTTATAATAGAGGCCATCTTCAATTCACTTCCACAAGACTCTAGACTCTAGAAGTCATGCTCTTTTGGTTATACTATAAAATCTTCCTAGATCCAGTCTAAAATTGTTAGTTCTGTTGTACTGACAATAGAGTAGCCCTTCACTACCATACACATTAAAAAAAAAAAAATCAATGAATTTTTTTAAATCATGTTTAAAGAAATATAAGTCTAAGCCGGGCGCCAGTGGCTCATGCCTGTAATCATAGCTACTCAGGAGGCTGAGATCTAAGGATCATGGGTCAAAGCTAGCCCGGGCAGGAAAGTTCAGGAGACTCTCATCTCCAATAAACCACTAGAAAACCGGAAGTGGTGCTGTGGCTCAAGCGGTAGAGCGCTTGCCTTGAGCTGAAGAGCACAAGGACAGTGCCCAAGACCAGAGTTGAAGCCCCACGACCAACAACAAAAAAAAAGAACTGTAAGTCTAATTATTTACCTACTTCTGTCTTTAAAGAAGCCTTGATAATGGACTGGAAGACTTATTTTCATAGCCTAAGGCATTGGGATATTGCTGAGACTGAAACTAGAATGGAATTTGTGAAGTATAACAATGAGGTTGGTAGCTTGGGAAGGCCCTGGAAGGTGTCCTGGCTTTGTTTAAGGACTCGATAATTTTAGTGCATGAATAGTCAGGTATGACATAGGTTACTTGTTTGTGTTTCCTCAGAGGGATCCAGCAACATTAATTACTAGTGACTATATTACCACAGTAAGTATTCAAAGTTAAGATCATACTAATCATACTATTAGAGAAAGAGAATTAAGGACAACCAATATCTGACATTGACTTCCACAATTAAATAGTCTACTGAAAGTGCACTTATGCTAGATGCCAGTAGCTCATCCTTGTGATCCTACCTACTCAGGAGGCTGACAACTAAGGATCATGATTCCAAGCCAGCCTGGGTAGGAAAGTCTGACACTCTTATCTCCAATAAATTCTCTGAAAAAGCTAGAAGTGGACCTGTGACTCAAGTGGTAGAATGCTAGCCCTGAGCATAAAAGCTCAGGGACAGCACCCAGGCCCAGAGTTCAAGCCTGAAGACCTGAGAGAGAGAGAGAGACAGACAGAGACAGAGACAGAGAGACAGAGACAGACAGAGGAGAGAAAAGAATGAAAGAAAAAAAGAAAGAGAGAGAGAAGGGGAAGGAAGGAAGGAAGCAAAGAAGGATAAAAGGGAGGGAGGGAGGGAGGGAGGGAGGAAGGGAGGAAGGAAGGAAGGAAGGAAGGAAGGAAGGAAGGAAGGAAGGAAGGAAGGAAAGAGGAAAGGCAGAAAGAGGAAAAGAAAAGAAAAAAAAGAAAGTATACTTTCTATAAAAAACAGCTTGCAATTTACAGTATATGGTTATAATAATAAAGAACAAAGGCTTAAGTATACAATACAGAAAAAGAAAAAGAAAACCTGTAATTCATAATTGTGGGAAGAGTGACAACCTGTAAGTTTTCCCAGACGTAAGCATTAAGCTAACTGATAAGTCATGGAGATTTAGCAAAGAATGTTGAAGCATATTTAATGACTCCAAAGAGAGCAAGAATAAGAAAGAAATGGTGAGAAAAAAATGAAACAGTCCACCCAGAAAAAATTAAAAGTACACATTAAAAAACGATGAGGTCAGCCATCAACCAAGAATACTGTACCCAGCTAAACTCTCCTTCATATCAAAGGTCAAATAAAAACCTTCCATAATAAAGAAAAATTGAAACAATGTATCTCCGCCAGACCAGCCCTACAAAAGATACTTAAAGTTGTTCTACACACAGAAAACCAACAAAACCACAATAAAGACCAAGAAACCAAACCCAAACGGAGAATCCAAGAACCATAGGATGAACCAAGCTGTTGCAGCCCCCCAAAAGGGGGATAAAATGGCAGGAACTAGCAAACACCTCTCAGTCCTAACTCTCAACATAAATGAACTTAACTCTCCAATTAAGCAACGTAGACTGTCTAGTCGGATTAAAAAGCAAGATCCTTCTATCTGCTGCCTTCAAAAGTCACACCTTGCCCATAAAAACAAACATATTCTGAAAGTGAAAGGCTGGAATAAAATCTACTAAGCAAATGGCCCCCATAAACAGGAAGGAGTGGCAATCCTAATATCAGATAAAATGGACATCAAATTACAATTAGTGAGAAGAGATAAAGAAGGTCACTACATACTAATTAAGGGTTCTCTCCTTCAGGAGGATATTACAATTCTAAATATCCATTCACCAAACAACAGAGCACCCAAATATATCCAAGAAACACTTCTTTCCCTCAAATCTCACATAGATCCAAAGACAGTAATTGTTGGGGAATTTAACACACCACTATTCCCACTAGATAGACCAACTCGGCAAAAACTCAACAGAGAAACCTCAGATCTAAACAACTGCATAGATCAACTAGATTTAACAGACATCTACAGAATATTTCACCTAGAAGCATTGAACACACATTTTTCTCAGCAGCACAAGGAACATTTTCCAAAATAGACCACATTTTATGTCACAAAGCAAATTTGTCCAAATTCAGAAACATTGAAGTTATACCTTACATTCTCTCTGACCACAGGGAATAAAATTAGAACTCAACACTAAAAGCCACCAAAAAAAGTCCTGTAACACATGGAGGCTGAACAACACACTGTTTAATCACCAGTGGGTCATGGAAGAGATTAGAAAGGAAATTCAAATGTTCATGATATTCAACAAAGATGAACACACAACTTACCAGCTCCTCTGAGACACAGCAAAGGCAGTACTCAGAGGCAAGTTTATAGCTCTGAGTTCATACATCAACAAATTGGAGAGATCTGAAACCAGAAATTTAATGAGACACCTAAACCACCTTGACAGAAAGAAATCATTAAAATTAAATCAGAAGTAAACGAATTAGAATCCAAAAAAAAACATAGAAAGAATCAACAAAACAAAGAGTTGGTTCTTGGAAAAAATTAACAAAATTGACAGACCTTTAGCAAATCTTATCAGAAAAAAAGAGAACATACCCAAATAAATAAACTCAGAGATGAGAATGGGAACATTACCACAGAAACAACCAAGATTCAGAACATTATAAGGGAATATTTCTCAAACCTTCATGCTAATAAGTTTGAGAACTTGGCAGAAATGGACCTTTTCCTAGCAAATATCGAGGTGCCAAAACTAAACCAAGATGAATTAAACTATCTAAACAGGCCCATATCAAGCATTGAAATAGAAACAACAATAAGAGACTTCCCAGCTAAGAAAAGCCCTGGACCAGATGGATTTATAGTGGAATTCTACAAGGCCTTCAAAGCAGAGCTCACACCAATATTCCTTCATCTCTTCAATGAAATTGAAAGAGAAAGTTCACTATCGAACTCATTCCATAAAGCCATCATAACCCTCATCCCAAAACTAGGCAGGGATTCATCAAAGAAAAAGAACTATAGGCCCATTTCTTTGATGAACATTGAATCAAAACTTCTCAATAGAATTTTGCCAATCGACTTCAACAATTCATCCAAAAAATTATACACCACGATCAAACAGAATTAATTTCAGGGATGCAAAGCTGGTTTAATATATGCAAATCAATTAATATAATTCATCACATCAACAAGAGCAAAGATAAGAACCACATGGTTATCTCAATAGATGCAGAAAAAGCATTTGATAAGATCCAACACCCCTTGATGTTGAAGGTTCTGGAAAAATTAGGAATCCAGGGAACATTACTCAATACAATAAAGGCTGTATATGACAAACCTACAGCCAGCATTATACTTAATGGTGAAAAACTAAAGCCATTTCCTCTTAACTCAGGAATTAGACAAAGATGTACACTCTCTCAACTTCTCTTCAATTTAGTATTAGAATGCCTAGCTACAGCAATAAGGCAAGATGCAAACATAAAAGGGATCCAAATAGGAAAAGTTGAAGTAAAACTCTCCCTCTTTGCAGATGACATGATCTTGTATTTAAAGAATTCCACAGACTCCACTCCCAAATTACTCAAGCTGATTCAAAATTTTGGCAAAGTAGCAGGGTATAAAATTAACCCTCAAAAATCAATGACTTTTCTGCATGCCAACAATGAGAAAAGCATGGCTGAAATCAGGAAAGCAACTCCATTTGTAATAGCCCCACAAAAAATAAAATACCTAGGAATTAACTTAACCAAAGAAGTGAAGGACATCTATGATGAAAACTTTAAAAACCTGAAAAAGGAAATCAAAACAGAACTTAGAAAGTGGCAAAAACTCCCATACTCCTGGATTGGAAGCATCAACATCCTGAAAATGGCAATACTTCCCAAGGCTATCTACAAATTCAATGTGATACCTATCAATATTCCAGCCTCATTCTTCAAGGAAATAGAAGAGGCAATCCAAAAATTCATATGGAACAATAAAAGACCCCGAATAGCAAAAACGATCCTCAACAGAAAGA
>NW_012267221.1:35298191-35298712 GCF_000151885.1 Dipodomys ordii | reverse complement strand
CGTGGCGTATCAGGGTTGGCTACCCAGCGGGTACTTAAGGCTGTGTGGGATTCTCCCCGGGGTCAGTCAGAAGAATGCTCAAAGGTCCTGAATAAGCTGCTGAGAGAAGAGCTCGGTGTTGCGTCTTTCTTGCTGGTTGAGACAGATGCGACAAGTGGTGACCCGTACGGGGAATTAGCCATAACCTCAACGAGGACTCAGAACTCTCTGTGGTCAGGGTGGTGCACCGGTAAGTTCCCAGGTAAAGTGGGAATCTGCGACAAGAGCGGGGGGGGGGGGATTTTTGCTCTTCTCTGTAGATGAAGAGAGAGCGGGAACCCGGGGCTAGTCAATAGAGTAGCCAAAAGTAAAAGTTTGTTTACCAGCTTTAAATTTTTTATAACATGGGCGCTTCTTCTTCGCACCCAATTTTTTGGGCTCTCAATGAGCTACTGCACTCAAATAAGTTAAAAATAAAAAAGAGTACTTTAGAGAGATTTTTGGATGAATGTGACATCGTTGCCCCGTGGTTCGCTGTCTCC
>NW_012267221.1:35292021-35296782 GCF_000151885.1 Dipodomys ordii | reverse complement strand
TGAAGATCAGTACAATGTCCCAAATTTCTTCTACAGAGATCAGACCTCTACTCTTGCCTGTTGCAAAAACAAAAAGGGGGAACTGTAGAGAGCTGTGTGCAGCCGCATCTTAAAGATGGCGCCGGCTTCCGCCCTCTGCCTTCCCGAAGGCGAGTGCTCTCTGTGGTAAACAACTCCTTATATGGCTAAGGCATAGAATCTGGCTTGCTTCCGCGCACCTGGACCTAATTGGTGGTTCGCACGTGGCGTATCAGGGTTGGCTACCCAGCGGGTACTTAAGGCTGTGTGGGATTCTCCCCGGGGTCAGTCAGAAGAAAGCTCAAAGGTCCTGAATAAACTGCTGAGAGAAGAGCTCGGTGTTGCGTCTTTCTTGCTGGTCGAGACGGACGCGACACAGAGATACCACCTCACCCCAGATAGAATGGCTATAATTAAGAACTCTAATAACAGCAGATGCTGGAGGGGATGTGGACAGAAGGAAACCCTACTGTATTGTGTGTGGGAGTATAAAATTGTTCAACGACTTTGGAAAGTAGTATGGAGGTTCCTCAAAAGACTCCACATAGAGTTCCCCTATGACCCAGCAATCCCACTTTTGGGCATTTACCGGAATGATCACAAACAAGACATTAAAAAAGCTACCAGCACAACTATGTTTATTGCAGCATTATTTTCCATAGCTAAGGTACGGAACCAATCCAGATGCCTCTCAGTAGATGAATGGATCAAGAAAATGTGGTATATATACACAATGAAAGTCTATGCCTCCATCAGAGGCATTGTTTGGAAATGATAAGACTTGGAAAATACTATATTAAGTGAATTAAGCCAGGCTCAAAGAAACATAGGTCCCATGGTTTCCCTTATTAGCAATTACTAGTATATGTCGGAGACAAGCAGAAATGGTCAGATAAGTTGATGTTAGGTGAAATGAACACCAAAATAAGGACTCAAATGATTTTTCTTTCTTGCGATTGTTTCTAACATATTTATAAGATGATTTTTTGTTGCTTTGTATGTCCCTCCCCCACAATATACACCCTGTTTTCACTGTATTTGATGTTGGTATAATTTATGGAAGGGAAGGGAAAAAACAAATTGTCTAAGTAGGGATACAGGTGTACCCATGGCAACAATGAGATGTAGAAGACCTTATGTTGAAAAACGAACTTTACAACTTGGCCGTGGGGGGGGGCACTAAGGGGGAGTAGGTGTCGGGTGGGGTGGAGGGGGGAGATAGGAAGGGATGGGAAGGAGAAACCAAGGAGGAGGCAGCAATGCTTGATAAGAAATGTACTCATTACCTTGTCCATATAATTGCAAGCCCTCTGTATGATATTTTCACAAAAAAAAAAAAGTTGAGGTTGGGAAAGTAAAGAAAATTAATCACAGGCCACCTGTAGTTTCAGGAATCAATTAAGGAAAATAAAATGCTACCGTGTGGTACCTTCCTTTGTTTATTTGCTATTAAAGTGTTTGAGAAGAAAAAAAAAGAACAGGTAGACTTTCACTATGATGAGTTCACTTGGGGCAGAGTAAGATGGGGGCTGGGGAAGAGATGCACGTGGACTGTGGAGTCCTTAGAGCTGAGGGTGGCCCTGTGCGGTCAGCCATTAGACCAGTGTAAGTATTGTCCACAGCTTGCAAGCAAGATAAATACAGATATCAAGAAATATTCATTATATACTTTTATAGCATTTTGATAAAGAATGTCTTTTGAGTACATTTCTGTAAGATTTTTGAAAAACAGTAGTTTCAGAGATTTGCCTCCTTGTGAAAGACTTTATGGGGGAAAAAGTCTATTTGTTTCATGGCAAACATTTCAGGAGCACTGAGCTGCACCAGGTACAGGTGGCGGGGGTAACGTCTGCACAAGCAGACGTACTCAGGAAATTTCCAGAGAAACATGAAGTCTTCAAAGTTAAGTAGTTTTGGATGGTGAGAGAGAGAAATGCTAGGCAAAAGCAAAACTGGTACTGGAGACAGACATGGTTATTTTTATATTTGTAGCTATGACATTCTTTTTTTCTTCTAGTAGAAGGTTGTTTTTCTTCAGGAAAATCTCCCTGAAGGAAATTTGCATCCTCCACAATCAGGCCATGTTGTCTAGGAATGTATCAGGCTACATAGTCTGGAAGAGACTCATGATTCACCCAAATCAATCTTACTAGGGTTAACGTGCCTGAGACTAAGTAGAGTAAGTAGTAAACCTGAGATTTATGGAAATTTGGCTCTGCTAGAGGCCAACAGACAGTTGAAGAACTAAGGTAACTCAGTGAAATTTTAAGTGAAAAAGAGCCTATCCTGATGGTATCAAATGAACCCCGAAAGAAGCTAGAAACAACCCTCCCTATAAAGTTTTCTTTTATGGAACCAGCACATTCACTTTGTCTAAGCCAGACTGAGTCTGTTCTTTCACCTGAAAACTATAGAGCTCTTACAACATCTCTGGTTAATATGAGGAACCCTGGAGGTTAATACTTGTCTGTCACAGGTCTGATTTGGGAGGTGTTCTTATGTGACATTAAGGTCTTTTTTTAGAAGTGGATTATCTTCTGGTCAGATGTCTGAAGGTAGCATTCAGGAATAAGATCCAGGTAGGAAATTCTTTAAGAGGATAGATGGAGATTTAAATCATTGGAGTGAAGCAGATTGCCCGAGTCGAAGAAAGACAAAAGAGGTCCAGCAGATTGCCCAGAGTTGAAGAAAGACAAAAGAGGACCAGGCATAAATCTCAAAGTAGCAGTGATACTTGGGCACATAGAAAGAACAACCAGCAAAAACAACTTGAAAATAGAGAGACAGGAAGAATAGCATGAATGCAAAGAAATTTCATAAAGAGGAAGCCGTTTGCAAGTAATTAGGAAGCACTTCACCAGAAAACAAGATGAAATAGGAATATATCTATTATATATTAAAATTGAATAATGCAGTATTAGGAAGATATATAGAAAAATGTGAGATAATTTTAAGGTCATAGACTGGTAGATTTAGATATATTTCTCTCTATGGAAGAATGAGAGAAAATTATGAGAGACTAATTTTCTGTGAGAAAGAAAGACCTAAAGTAGAAAAGTGACAGGCAAACATTCAGACATAAAACATTGCACAAAATGTAAAGAGTCATTAGGTCCTGTTTTAGGGATAAATCTTACTGAAAAGGAAAACCAAAATTAAATGAAGGATTCAGGAACAAAAAAGACATGGTAAGTAGAATAAAGGTCCTCTAAATCCATTTCATATGAAATTAAGATCAAGTATCTACAGAAATATGATTTAGAACAAAATGGAACTGATGCAGATCCTGGCAAGTAAAACCGAAATAGAAAACAAAATGAGGGGACTGGAGCATGTTAGCAGGAGAAATTGTGAACTGGCTCTTCACCTTATCACTCAAAGATGCACACTGTCAAAGACACAAATGTGCTGTTCAGAAGAATGTCATATACTTAATGACTTTCATAATCATCTTCCTTTAACCTTAAAGCCATCTTCAAGGATTAATATATATATTATGACAAGGAAATACATGCCTATAATTTAGTAACTTGTTTGATTCACTTTGAAGTAAAGCTCATATTACAATCACTTTTATAAAACTCTTTCTCCTATCTATTCATCCTCAATCTCCGTTGCCTTACCCACAGCTTATTTAACAATTTAGATACTTAATGAAGAATTATTAATTAGTGGATATGTGAGTATTAAATAAGATAGACGCCAAGTGCTTGTAAGGTTACTAGTAGAGCTGCCATGTACAATGTTTAATATTATGTTCTTATGTTTATATCCACTTAAATTTGTTCAAAAGAGACATCAAAGATATTGTTAATAAAAGTTAATACTAGGTCACTTCTTCCAGGTAGGAATTTTTTTTTTTTTGGATCGGGTATGGGACTGAACTCTGGGCCTGGGCACTGACGCTCAGCTCTTCAGCTCAAGGCTAGCATTCTACTACTTGAGCCACAGCACCACTTCCAGCTTTTTCTGCATATGGGGTGCTAAGGAATCAAACCCAGGGCCTCATGCAAACAAGATAATCACTCCACTACTGAGCACCTTTCCAGCGCCCCAGGCAGAATTTTAAGCAATATGTTAACTTTAATACTTGTGTACATTTTATACTGGTTAAATTATAATTATTCATCATTCTTGTGGCACAGTTATTCTTACAAAAGATAACAAATTACACTCCTACTAATGTAAACATTTGTCAACATTTTGGCTTATTTTCCATATACCTTAAATAAAAATGCATCCTTTTCTCAGTTTCTGATTGCAGAAAATGACTTAAGGTCTTTATCTCCCCAGCAACTTCTCTTTCTACTGCTCACCTATCACAACAGTGCAAAGAGGAATCCTCTGATAACACCTGATGGACAAGGACTGACACAGGAGTCGACTTTTGGAATATAATTCAAAAAGTTCAAAAGAAAAATGACATTTCCAACAGAAAGAAAAATAATAGAAGATGAAAAGTATTTTCCCAACACACAACAGAATATCATTCTTATATGTAAAAATAGACAAAACTTGTGAGATGAAGTTTCCCATTGTTCACAACATTAGAAGGCAAAAAAGAAAAATATTTTGAGTGTGTGTGTGTGTTTGTGTTTCTAAAGGATGAAAATGTAGTTCCTCTTAAAATGTGAGCTGGGGTATTTCTCTTGGAAAGACACTGTGTGTGTGTGTGTGTGTGTGTGTGTGTGTGTGTGTGTGTGTGTGTGTGTGTGTGTGTGTGTGTGTGTGTGTGTGTGTGTG
>NW_012267221.1:35285959-35291971 GCF_000151885.1 Dipodomys ordii | reverse complement strand
TGTGTGTGTGTGTGTGTGTGTGTGTGTGTGTGTGTGTGTGTGTGTGTGTGTGTGTGTGTGTGTGTGTGTGTGTGTGTGTGTGTGTGTGTGTGTGTGTTGAGCTGGCCCCCTCACCTTACATCATTGGAATAGAAGGATAAGGAAACTGAAACACAGCTTGCCCTAACCTTCTCTTTCTAATTAATACAAGAATCCATTGGTATCCATGGAGGACTGATTGTAAGACCCACACAGATACCAAATAACAGATGCTAAAGTTCCTACATAAAATGGCATAGCATTTCTGTATAACCCATGCACATTCTCCCACTTACTTAAAATTATTTCTGTAATAGTACAATGTGAATGTTAGGTAAATAATTATTCTGTATTGATTAGAGAATGATTGGAACAAAAATAGTTTATATATGTTCTACACGTCCCCCTTCCCTCCCAATGTTTTCCATCTGCGTTTGGTTGATTCCACACGCAGATATGGACTCCATGGTGTGGAGGGCCCACTATTTAAAATGCAACCATAGCTATGTTGATTATGTTCAAGCCTGAAGCATTCCCATAACCCTGGTGCTTCTTGCCACATGTTAACTTCCAAAGAATTACTTTCCTTATTAATCTTATTTCTGATTTCTCCTGGAGCTGTTTTTTTTTTTAATTTGTTTTTTGTTTTTTGGCAGGGGTGGGGACAGAGGTCCTGAGGCTTGAACTCAGGGCCAACGCACTGTCCCTGAACTGTTTTTGTTTGCTCAATGCTAATGTTCTACCACTTGAGCCATAGCTTCATTTCTGGGTAGTTTTTGGGAGGATAACTGGCAATAAGAGTCTCATGGACTTTCATGCCCAGGTTTGCTTCAAACTGCAATCCTCAGATCTTAGCCTCCTAAATAGCTAGAATTACAAGGTTGAGCCATTAACACCTGTCTCTTCTAGAGCTTTTAAGAAATAAAAAACTCACCTCTTTGCTGATTAGAGGTACTGGCATATGCTTATTTTGGTCAAGCAGTAAAACCACTCTTGAAATGATATTGATAAATGCATCTTTGACCTTTCTGAAACAAGTGTTTCTTTTCTGTTTCCTTATTGTCCCTACTTTTGCTTTCTGCTCAGTTTCGAGTGTCACATGTCACGCTTCAGACAGCCACTGCTTGCCAAGTGAGAAACCGAGTCACAGATTGACTTTCAGAGACATTCTTTGGGTATGAACTTAGGGTCAAATGTATTTATGTACAAATAAAAAACAAGTGATAAATATACCCAACATTTATAAAATTCCTCATTTATAACTAAGAATTCTTAAAGAAGTTTTTATAGAGACATGAGTAACACTAGGCCTTTTTAAAGACAGATAAAAATTTTACGGAAGGATACTTCTAAGCAGAAGTGTCTGTAAGCTTTATGATAGAGACAGATACTTAGACTCTGTCAAAAACAAAAACAAGGGAACTGGTTGGGAATGTGGCTTAGTAGTAGAATGCTTGCCTAGCATTCATGTAGCCCTGGGTTCAATTCCTCAATACCACATAGACAGAAAATGCCAGAAGTGGCATTGTGGTTCAAGTAGTAGAGCACTACCTTAAGCAAAAGGAAGCTCAGGGACAGGGCCCAAGCCCTGAGTTCAAGTACCAGGACTAGAAAAAGAAAAACAAAAAACACTAAGGGAAATAAAATTCATACAGAGTCTAGACAGTGTGGCCACAGTATAAGGGAGCCACCATACATAGACTTTATTTAGTCTGCCTAGCTCACATCTCTGCCAAACCTCAGGCTGGTTTTAAATGCTATCCAAATAAGTGATGGACAGATGAAACAATTACACACATAATGAGCAAGAATGTACATCTATTCTATTTGATATTGGATTCAATTGTGTTTCAGGTGACTAATCTCTTTACAATTGAGAATAGTATATTTCAACAAAAGGAAAAAAATAAGGTTGTTGAATAGATATCTCCATCTAATGTCTATACCTATTTTTTCTACATTTTATAAACTTAAGCAAAGCACTTAACCTCTATAGGCCTCAAATTACTCTATTAAGGAAATGATGAGACTGTAATTATGAATTGTATGGTCTTTTTGATCATTTAATGATCTGAAGTCTGTAACAAACAATGACTTTAAAAAATAAATGAGGCAACACTGTAGTATACAGTGAAATGTTACAAATAACAAAATGAATTAGTTTCTATTCAGAAATTTCTAGCAGCTATATTATACTTTTTAGAACATTCTCATTTGAATAATAATCATATACAATTATGACTTCTAAAACATGTTCAATTATGTGAGAGAACTTGGGAGAAGGGAAGTAAGCATTCTCTTTAAAATAGGCATATGTTTTTCAGAAATTAAATTGATAACATACATCCATTCCAAGAACTGAGACAAAGTAATACTCAGTGTTTGTTGTTATTTTGTTTTCATTTATTCTTATGCTGTATAAGCTTATGCTAGCTATAAAACTATAAATCAAGTTATTTTATGCTCATCCTATTTGTTTTCACATTTTTAGCACTACAAATATTTTATAGCTTCCCATTACAAAAGGCAAAGGAAAATAACATTTTATAGATTTTTACTTTCCTCTGAAATGTGTACCAGTGATGCTTTGGTACATATAAGAACATTTCAAATGGTTATATATGCAGATATATTGATGTGTTGTGGAATACATAATTTTCTCCTTGGGAAAAAGTAACAGCTAATAGTTAGTTTGCATGCTTATTCTTTCACTATGTTTGGAATGAGTATCAATTGTATGAATTAGTATAAGGAAAAACTAATGAAGTTTGTCATTGTTGTCATTTGTTCTTGTTGTTGTTGTTCTGGTCCTGGGGCTTGAATTCGGCCTGAGCACTGTCCCTGAGCTTTAGTGCTCTATCACTTGAGTTATAGCTCCACTTCCAGCATTTTGCTGGTTAATCGGAGATAAAACTCTCATAGTATTTCCTGCCCATGATCTTCAAAGCTCAGCCTTCTGAGTAGCTAGGATTACAGGACTGAGATATCAGAATCTGCCAAACAGGATTTTAAGGCTCCATATGGAGTTGATTTTTAAAGTGGGTCCAAAGTTTTGAGATTGACTAGAAACCCATTTATATGAAATGCAACAGAACTCTTCACAGTTTCATTTGTTTGTTTTACATCCCTTTTGGTAATGACTGGAAAATTGGCAAGTGCATGTGTTTTATTATTATTGTAGCTCCTATAAAGCAGTTTATGAATTTGGAATTTTAATTCCTTTTGAAAGTTACACATTGATTAAAAATTAAAGACTTTTGATTAAATTTTAGTGATTTCACAAAGTACAATTTGAGTATGTCTTCTTTCCTGTTATTCTCTGTTGTTGACATATTAGCAGAAATCATTTATTTCTAAGGTCTGAGTTTTCTTCCATTAAGTATTATACCAATATTAATATTTTATTGAACATTAATTTGTCACAAATTCACCAAAATAATTTAAGAAACATTAGTAAAGTAGGTTATATTAAGATCTTTCTTTTGTATGACTCATTGAGCCATATAATGTAACTTTGTTCTCTTCATTAATTTCTTTTTATAACCTTATACAATGTTAATGAATGATCTTCTTTATATGTCTACATCTCACTTTAAGGCCAGGAAAACTTCACCTTACCTCTCCCTCCAGAATTCAGTGGTAGAAAATTCAACATATTGGGAAAATAAAACCAAAGTGATGCTTGTCTTTAATGGTCTCTTACATGTAAACCCCCTAGCTGAAAATATCAGGCTGCTTTTCACCCTTCAGCCATGCACTTAGCATGACTGACATCATGCATTATTACATATATAGGAAAAACATAGTATCTCATATGCATTACAAGTAGCTCATTCTCTGCTTTTTAGAAAATAGTGCAAACACTAATCTCAAGTTACAAATGAAGAACGCACTCTAATCGCTACAACAGAATGTAACAACTACATGGTTATAAAATTCTAGCAGCATCAGTGAATATCTGGAATAGAAGTTGCTCTTGTGGCGTGCATCTGAGCATATTACATAACTTCCTTATTATAGATATTGTTAAATAGGTTTAGCTAGAAATTTCAAATGTAAAAGCTTAAGATATGATTCTCAATCAAATATTAAACATTAGAACCCTCAAGTTGTAACAATTTACATTTATCTCTGAAATTGAAATTTGTTTTTTTCTTAACTGACACATGAAAACATAGTAGCTGAGCATGAAGGATTACATATGTAATTTCCAGCACTTAAGAGGCTGAGGCAGAAAACAAGTTGGAGATCAGCCTGGTCTACAAAGCAATACTCTAAATGATCCCCCTTCTACCCCCACCCCTCTCTATCTCGCTCACTCGCTCGCTCAACCCTAAATCCTCTGTATCTAGAAATCTTCAGTGGCCTTTGGACCCCCTGAGAATGATTCCTGTACTTGCTCTTTTCTATTTGTACCTTTTGGATGGCATTAACTTTGCTTCCCCAGTACACTGCAGCTCAGCAACCTGACACCTTTTCTCAGCCAGATCTTAACAAGTAAGCAGGGCTACTACCTCCCCTTCTTGTTTCTGTTCTTCATGACTGGAATTCGCTCTTTCAGGAGGTCAAGTCTTCCTGACCGTCTCATTCAGGCCTCTTCTCTTCATCAAGATCTCTCTGGACTTATAAATATAGAATTTCTACGCAACTCTCCCAATACCAGTGTCTTTATGAACTGCTCTTTTTGCTTCATAGCATCATTAACTGAAATGCTATGTTAATAGATAAAACATTAGCCTGTATATTGTATATACCATGTACACATAATAATGCTGGTTCGAAGTAATTTATTAAAATAACTAATTTAATAAAATATTTGGTGCTGGTATAGCTCATCAAGGCTGCCACTAAGCATGAGCCACTGGCAGCATTAAGATGTTTTTAAAGAAAGGTAATTTGTTAGTTGCTTGATTTCCCACATACAATAATATAACAAGTAATTTAACTGCCAGACTCACATTAGGAAAACAATTATAAGAAATACATGGCCTACACAGAAACTAAATAGACTTTTTTTTTTTTTTTTTGTCAGTTGTGTGGGGCTTGAACTCTGGGCTTGGGCGCTGTTCCTGAGCTCTTCAGCTCCAGGTGTGCGCTCTACCGCTTGAGCCACAGCGCCACTTCCAGTTTTCTAGTGTTTATTGGAGATCAGAGTCTCATGGAGTTTCTTGCCTGGGCTGGCTTTGAACCACGATCCTCAGATCTCAGTCTCCTGAGTAGCTAGGATTATAGGCATGAGCCACCAGTGCCTGCCTATAGATAGACATTTTAAACAATTATCTATTTGGAAAGAAAATAGCTTCTTGTGTTATACATTACTCAATAATCTTTTTGGATATGTTTTATTCTCCTGTCCCCAGAAAGCTGGGACTTTAGTTATTAGATGCTATAATCAGTTTTCAAGACATAGTAGCAGCTCAGCTCAAAAGTATGTGTATGAAAGAATGAATCTTGATGTAATTTTGTTATAATACTCTGATACTCCATGTTTATGTGTATAGTTCAAGGTTGACTTTAAGATGTTAGAAGCAATGAAAACAGGTTGTAAAAATTACATATTAATCATCGATAAAATTATAATGGCTTTCATAAGCAGCTCTCCCTTTATTATTTTATGTTTTGAATTAGTTAAATTTTGGTGAAGTCTTTGGTAGTGTTTAAAGGATGGTTACAATTTAAAGGCATGAGTTTTCAAATACTTTTGACTGCATACCATCATTTTATGGAACAAATTGATATTTACCATATGCATTCTGAAAAGGTTTTTTTTCTTTTATTCAATTTCATATTTAAATTCATTCTTTCCACAATCCGCTACATTGGTTTCATAACTCAATTATTTTCATAGTTTCAAAACTACAGACTGAAAACATTATCATGGAATAAAAAAAACAGCAGGAGAGGTTTGGGAAGGTGGCTCAGTGGTAGAGTGCTTGCCTTGCATGCCTGAGGCCCTAGATTTGATTCCTCAGCACCACATAAGCAAAAAGAAAA
>NW_012267221.1:35179279-35283639 GCF_000151885.1 Dipodomys ordii | reverse complement strand
AAGGAGGAGGCTGCAATGCTTGGTAAGAAATGTACGCATTATCCTGCCCATGTAATTGTAACCCCTCTGTACAGTATGTTCACAAATAAAATTAAATTTAAAAAAACAATAAAACTTCAGCAACTATGCATTACATATAATAGCATTTAGTACATAAATGACTTCGTATATATAAACATCTATATATATATATATACACATATATATGTATACAGATACATACATAGATGTATATACATGTATATACATACACTTACATTGACATATATACACACATATCTATTTATTCCCAAATGTGAAACACACACTTTGGTAAGTCCTGTGAAAAATAAACCATGAGTCAATAACTGCTAATATTTTCTGTGTAGCTACTTCGCTAAAAATAACTCTACTGAGAAATTACTATTATCATCATCATCCCTATTTATGGATGAATACACAGATACAGAAAAGCTAAGTGATCTGCTGAAAGACACACAGATGAAAGTGTTACAGTTAGGACACAAACCCAGGAAATCGACTTCTAGAGTATAATTTCCCTGTGTTAAATAACTCCTGTGAATAAAGACTTGGCTTTTCATGTGGCATACACACCAATGACAACTATAGAACATCTTCAAAATAACTCTATGGAAAGTCAATCTACAAAGAAGAAAATTCAGGTAAATACATTCTTAAAGTTTTAGTATGACTTGTTATACAAATGACATATATTACTACTATATATAAGGCCACCTTAAAATGGACCTCAGTCTAAGAAGGTGTTTCTGTACCCTCTGCTTTATATAAGATGAATTATAGGCATGCTCATGTGAATTAGCACAAGCAATTTATCCACATGAACGAACAGACTTCCATTGATACCCTAACCTGCAGAGTTAAAGTTAATAATAATTCTAATGATCATATAACCTTCCAATGTTTTAGAAACCAATTTTTCAAAAGGGTTCATTTCAATTACATAAAAACAAATAACCTTGGGTGGTTCACTTGAAGGATGTAATATAAAATTCTCTTATGATCGTCAGAACCTGCACATGTACACCTCCAAATAATAACAGGGGGGTTGGGTCATAAGTGGGTCATAAGTGGGTCTTAGAGCATTTGCCTGTCTTAGTAAGCCACTGGTTTCAAACCTCATCATCATAAAGTAGTAGTAGTAGTAGTAATAGTAGTAGTAGAAGTAGTAGTAATAGTAGTAGCTATTGATTTTTCTCTATATAGATTTCATATAGTTGATTAAAAGCTCAAATGAAGGGTGCGGGAGCTAGGGGGGGAGGATGTGAAGATGGGAAGGGATGGGGAGGGGAAACAAAGGAGGAGGCAACAATGTTGATAAGAAATGTACTCATTATCTTGCCCATGTAATTGTAATCCCTCTGTACAGTATTTTCACAGTAAAAAAAATTTAAAAAGCTCAAATGAAGAATATCTATGGATAATATGAACTTACTTTGACTGAATTTTTCATAGTAAATATGACAATCTCCATGTTAATTTTTACAGGGAAGCAAATGAGCTCTACAATAATTTCAACAATATTAGTTAGAGAAAGAAAATATTTTAGAGCATTTTTTTTCCTGTGCAGTCAACAACAACAACAAAAGTGTAGTCACTATATTCTTCAACTCTCACTGCTGAGCAACAGCACTGGAAGAATTTCTCCTATGTTAGTCCCCACTGATTCAGATATAGACAACCGTTGCAAAGGTTCCCAAAGAAACATTATTGATTATCTGCTCCAAAAATGTTTCATTACTAGAAATAACTTCTAAATCAAATCAAATCAAATAGTTTACTAACGCATTAAACCCATCAGTTATTGTCCTAAGTGGTAAAATTTACTTTCTCCTTTATGCAGTCTCCAAAGTTCAACTGCTTAAACCTGATTCATACTCTAACTCAAGTTAAAATCTTTAATTCACTTTTGTTCTTTTCTTAATTGTGAAAATCATTTCAGGTTTGATACTCACTAACTAAAAGCTAGAACCTTTCTTTGAAATCCAGTAGATTGTAAATTTGTAAACTGTAGTTATTTGTTAGTAAAATTTCAGACAGCCAATTGAATCTTTAAGGGCCTGGGATATGAATGAATCTTTTACTTCTCAATTAAAATGTAGTAATCCTCAGAATAAAACAACAAAACTTTTCATTTCCTAATAATTTCATTTGTTTATTCTATTGGGTACCCAATACATTTATTAAAAACATTAATTCCTTTTGTTCTCATTTCCAGGTTAGTTTATACTTTTAATCTGGGCAATGCCACATTAGGATGGTTTTTTATGTTTTGTTTTGTGCTAGTCCTGGGGCTTGAAAACTCAGGGCCTGGACACTGTAACCTGAGCTTGTGTGCTCAAGGCTAATGCTCTACCATTTGAGCCACATCTCCATCTTTAGCTCTTTAGTAGATAATTGGATGTAAGAGTCTCACAGACTTTCTCTCCCAGACTGGATTCGAACTCTGATACTCAGATCTCAGCATCATGAGTGACCAGAATTATAGGCATGAGCTACTGGCAACATAAAGATGTTTTTAAAGAAAAGTAATTTTTTAGTTGTTTGATTTCCCACATGCAATGATATTACAAATTATTTAACAGCCAAACTCACTTTAGGAAAATAAATACAAGAAATACATGGCCTAAATAGAAATTAAACCTATATCATTTATTTGGAAAGAAAATGGCTTCCTGTGTCATGCAATTTGGAAGGGGGGTATTTGTTCACAAATAACCAATAAATGTGAATAAGAAACATTTCAAAGATCAACCATAATTAGTAGTAATAGTACAAGACAGTGAAATTAAGTCATACCATATAAACTATTTTTACCTTTGCATTATAAGGAATGTAATGTTTGGATAAAGCTTCAGGTGTGTGCATCCATGTTTTGTCTGCAAGAAGAAAAACAGGATTAAATTAAATTCCAGGTACCTGTGGTGTCACAAACATGGATTAACATTTGTAGGGATTCTAAAATGATGACAGCATTTCAGAGATCTTGCTAAATTTAGAATGAATAACTAGTTGAATACGAGAACAATGTAGCAAGAGAATGATTACAATCTTTTATCATAAAAATCTTCCACTTTTAATTTTTCAACATTTGATATTGAAGTTTTAAAATATAACAATATCAATCAGCTATGAGTAATATCAAATATACAATCTTATTTTACGATTAATGTTCTTAATTCTTAGAACAATTAAAAATAATCTAGTCTTTACTGTTTGTGAATTTCTTTAAGTTGTAAGACTCATGCATAATCATTTCGTACATATTTTTTCCAAAATTTTATATTAAGCAAACAACTATATTTGTATAAAGTTGAAATAAATCACTCCACTCTGTTAAAAAAAAAAGGAAAAACAATTTTAGGTTAATCTTTATGTATTTGTATAAAGCTGAAATAAATCGACTCTGTTAACAAAAAAAAGGAAAAATAATGTTAGGTTAATCTTTATGCCAAGTTTAGGGAAACTTACTATCAAGAGTTTTACATATAAATAATCTTAACTGCCATAATAGTTAATGCAAGACAACTTCCATAAAGTATTTGAAACAAGGGTAATTCAAAAGGAGGAATATTGAAAGTCACTATTGCATATTATTGATATTTTATTTGTATTTGTATTATTTATATTTTCACTCATTTTTAAATTTTTATTTATATCTTTCAAATAACTTCCCAAGCATTTTGTTGAATAGCCAAATTGATTTTTTTTTGAAATTACATTTGTTTTTGGTTAAGACTTCTTAAAATTCACATGTATTTTGTTTCTGACAGTGAAGTTTTAATATGCATTTTATTTTTTTAGAAAAAACATTATTATAAGTAGACTAAGGTACATTTTGCATAACAATAATAAATATAGATTCAAGGAAATTTATTTTAAAACATTATAAACAGAACTATTTGACATAATTAAAATATTATTTTCAAACTGGAGGACACATACACAGACAAATGATAAACACCCCTGCAATGAAACTTGTTTATATGATATAGTACAATACTCATAAGAATTTCAAAGATGGGCTGGAAAGGTGGCTCAGTGGTAGAGCGCTTGCCTTGTATGCCTGAGGCCCTGGGTTCGATTCCTCAGCACCACATAAGCAAAAAGCCGGCAGTGGCACTGTGGCTCAAGTGGTAGAGCGCTAGCCTTGAGCTGAAGAGCTGAGGGACAGCGCCCAGGCCCAGAGTTCAGGCCCCACGACTGGATCCCCCCCAAAAAAAGAAAAAAAAAAGAATTTCAAAGATGAAGCACAAAGGTTCAATACTATTGGTCTATCTCTACCTTTGGATTAAATAGATGACAGTGATACCTGGGTGAAATATTTTTAAAACAATCCATTCAAATCTCCAAAATTGACAATGTTTTTAATGTCCAAAATTGACAATGTTTTTAATGTGTTAAAAATTCATTTTTCATATAAATTTCCATTTCAACAATGATTTGCAATGAACAGAAATGTGATTAATACAGGAATAATTTGGTTTAGATTTGGGAGATATCATTATTTTTGTAATAAAAGCACCTAATTATTTTTATAATGAAAGCACCTACTTTGAATATATTAAGTTTAAAACTAAATGCTGTAGGATGCATTGGAACAGTTATCCAAAGTATTCATTAAAATAAATAATTCATAAATATTCAATTTTAACTGCTCTATAATTCATTCATCAGCATGGCAATGCAAAAAAATCAAAGTGAAGCTAGGTGCATATTTGCTGCATTTATTTACTTGTTAAATAAATATTGTTCTATGCATTTTACTAAATGGCTTATTTATATATAAGTGTAATAGAGTTTAGTACTTTGAGATTCAAAGAGAGCATTAACATGAAAAATGTGTAAAACAAATGTAATAACTACAGTTCAATCAGTGATTATAATGTTAGAGTAACTGTTAATTAGCTTTTCAAAACAGCTCAAAATGATGCAACTCTGATCTAATTCAGTCTTTTTCATAATTTGAGCAACTCTAACATCATTACCATTTGCAAAGAAAATTAGTGAGATATCAGCCTAATTCAGAGATGTATTTTGTAAAAGAAAACAAGTGTGTTTAGACACAAGATACACATCTTTTTCCCTTAGACTTCAGAGGCATTTAGTATGGTTGTATTGGCTGACCAATTACACTGAACTTCTCTAACATAAGAAATGAGCTTTTACTGAAGCCATTATACTTTGTTTAGATACTATGCATATTATATATTGATACTAGTTGTTTCAAATGACGTTTGAATTATATACTATTGTCTTGGAATATGATTATAGCTCCAGATGTTATGAATTTTTTCCTAAAATTCCATTTTCTCATAAAATTCCATTTTCAGGCGCCAGTAATCCACATCTGTAATCCTAGCTAATTGGAGGTTGAAATCTGAAGGATTCTGGTTTGATGCCAGTGTGGGTAGAGAAGTCTATGAAGCTCTATCTCCAAAATAACCAGCAAAGAGCCAGGCCAGAGGCATGGCTCAAGTGCTATAACACCAACCAAGCAAGTATAAAGCCCTTAGTTCAAACTCTGGTACCAGAAAAACAAAATCACTTTTCCCATCTCAAAGTAAAACCCTGTGAAACAGTGCTGTTAGTTAATACCAGGAATAGAATCTAAAAACAAACTAAAATCAGGACTGAATAACAAAGTTAAGGTAGAACTTCAGGTACTAAGTTCTAACTTGGTTGAAACAAAGTGTTGGTCAATAATTTCTTGATTAGAAGATTATATCTCAAAAATAAGATTGGGTCAAGAAAAAAAATAATGAAGTAAATAAGGAAATAACTGTATCTTCTTCTTGGTTGTCCACATCAATCCAATTTTCCCTATGGCTGGACTCCTAATGGACAAAACAAGACAAACTCGTAATTGCTGGTTATTCATATTACTGCCAGCCCTTGGGATTTTGCCAGTGAAAAGCTAATCTGATTTGAGTTGTAATGTAAAGCATTTATTACTTTACTAAAACTACTGCAGTAGAACATAGAATAGTTTCTATACTTTGCTATTACTAAAAGGAATAAAATAGAACACCATTTTACTTTTGAAAAATAATTGAAATCCAAAGCAAGTTATGGATTACAAACAATGTCTTTTTACTTCCCTTTGCTCAGAAGAATAGCAAAATACATTGTTAGCTTCACAGGCTTGAAACGTGCCTTAAAGGTCACATTGCCTAAATTCCTACTGAATACATGAGTCTTCTGTACCACATCCAAATGTTTGAACACTTAGGGACAAAAATTTTACATGACTCTATTGGAATATTTTTTCCTACATTAAATCAATGACCTTATAATTTATACCTATTTGTCCTTTATTAAACAAAGTCCCATGGGGACTGAAAGACAGGCCTCATCATGCACCAAGAGTTCTTAACTGCACTTCCTGTTCTATAGTCAAAATGCTGAGGTTATTCCAACCGTTCTACTGGATATATTACAATGTGTTCTTTAACCTTTGACACCGCTTAAAGAGAACACACTATTCTTGAATGCTTGAAGTAGATGGGAACATGCTGATCTCTGGTTTTGGACTGTTCATTATTGTTTAAAAAAAATGAATGGCAATATTTGATTATCACAGTATTGACTGTATTAGTAAGCCATTTTTTTGCCCACATTGCACTTAATATTCACTTAAGTTGTGACAATATAGGAATAATAATAAAAATTATGGTTTGGCAATTTACACTAAGTGTATAATATAGAATATGACCTAATTGGTCATCGCTCCTCACATCTGCAATCCTGCCCTATGAGTCATCTCTTCCTGCTTTCAATCATGTATGACTATGACTAACAGTATTTAAATATTCTATCCAAATTCATTGATTTGTGTTAAGTAGGAGAGCAATCCTGTGTTTGCCACTAGAGAACCCCCGCAGAATGAATGGAAACATTATTTGAAATTCTTTGGACTTTTAGGAAATTGTGAAATATTTCTTTGCTATGAATGTGCCATGAACTGTTTTGTCAAAGGCCATATTTTCCTGTCCTTAAAACAATAACACATAGCTACCTACCTGTTTATTTTATTTACTTCCTGGTGATTAGACTACATTAAGCTTATTTCTCTTTAAACTTCCACCTAAATATTAACAGTAAATTCATTTTGATTTTATTATCAAATCATCTTTCCTCAATCTTCCAATATTATTCAATAATGCATAAAGTATACAAACATTATACACACATGTACACAAAGGCAAATTAATTTATATACAGCAACTTTGCATATAATAAGAAATAAGTATTATAAGGCTAAGTTAAAGTTAGAAGTAGGTTTCAGATCATTTTATTCTTTGCAGTTTCATAACATACCAAAAAACTGCCAAGAACATACTATCATACATATGTTGTAAACTAAGTGCATATACTCTTCCACAGACAAAGATTGTCAGGTAATATTTGCAAACTTGCGTTTCTCCAACATCATTTTCTTGAGCTTATAGTTTAATTACAGGAAGAAATGATTTCTTAATAGCTTTATTTTATTTTCAAAGCAATACTGATTTGATGAGGTCTCTTACCTTTCTTCCTGCTGAAAGCACGGTTCATGATGAGGTTGCACCAAGTACGTTCTCAGTTTGATCACAGTTTATAGCCTATAAAAAGGACAAAATGTTAAAATAAATGAAAGCCTGTTTACCAATGTCTTTATGTTAATAAAAATGTTTATAAAGATTCAGGTTTTCTTTTTCTGGTGCTGTACTCTAATATACATAGGGAACCAATGAAATAATTTTATAGGTTTAACAAGCAGAGGTAGCTTTGTTGTTGCTCTAGAAAATAAATTTCCTATAAGGTCCACTCCTGGATGGTGAGCAGACCCCTTCTCCCAGCAAAGTCTCCACCCAGTACCTGCGTTACCTAGGCAACTGGGACACCTGGAAGAGGTCACATCTGCATCTGCTGAGGTCACATCTGAATTAGATGTGGCCTCACCTTTCTCCGCCCATACCCTAGATAAGGCCTAGCCCAGGCCCAGACGCTCTTTTTTCTCAGGTCTCTTTTCCAGGTCTTTCCCAGGCCTTTCCCTGCCTCATGGAGGGCCAAGATGGCCTAGTGCCAGCCGGAATGATGAATAAACCTACCCCTTACCTGAATACCACATGCATGGTATGGTTGTTACTCGGCTACCTCTTTTTAAAAACCTAACATTTCCTTCAACTGGCATTTTATAACCTTTCACTTTTATTATTTTCTAGAAGAACTAGTAGTGAGGCATATTTCAAGACAACTCAAAAAATTTTTTAGAATTAAAATGATTTTTTTTTGTTCTTTCAGTAACTTACAGTTTCTAACTTTTCAGGATTAATGTAATCATGTTAAGAATTATCTGTTTAGGGGGCTGGGAAGGTGGCTCAGTGGTAGAGCGCTTGCCTTGAATGCATGAGGCCCTGGGTTCTATTCCCCAGCACCACATAAGCAAAAAGAAAAAAAAGCCAGAAGTGGTGCTGTGGCTCAAGTGATAGAGTGCTAGCCTTGAGCTGAAGAGCTGAGGGACAGCGCCCAGGCCCAGAGTTCAGATCCCATAGCCGGACCCCCCCCAAAAAAAGAATTATCTGTTTAGGCAAGGCACCAGTGTCTCATGCCTATCATCCTAGCTACTCAGAAGGCTGAAGTCTGAGGATCATGGTTTGAAGCCAGCTCAGGAAGGAAAGTCATCTCCAATAAACTCAAAAAATATCTGGTGCTGGGCTCAAGTGCTGAACAAAAGAAGAGAAGCTCAGGGATAGCCGTCCAGGCCCAAAATTCAAGCCCCAGGAGCAGGAAAAAAAAAATCTACTTTTATCATAATCTAGAAACCTGATACAAAAAGATTCAAAAGAAGTTCATCTGTTTCATTAAAGAACCAAGTTTTGTGGGCCTCCATATTTAGTCAACAAATCTTACCCACTGTTCACCAGGGGTTCCAGTTAAAGACCACAGGGGTTCCAAAAAAGACCACAAAGGATACATAATTCAGCAAGCCTTCTCTCATGCCACCCCTGGAGTCAGATTGTCACTTCCTGCTCAAACACCATGATTATTTTATCAAGTCTTTTATATTCTCTCTCTCCTGTCTTTCTTACTCTTGTCTTTCTCTCTACTCTCTCTCCTTTTGGTGATTCTGAAATTTGAATCCAGCAATTATTTGGCTTGCTTACTCACCTAGTACTCTACCACCAAAGCCATACCTACAGACTGATACTCATTGGCTATTTTAAAGATAGATTCTCATAGACTTGTCTGCTAGGGCTGACCTCAAAACTGTAATCCTAGGAAATGTACTCATTACCTTGCTCATGTAACTGCAACCCTACTGTACAATATTTTTACAATAAAAAAGTACAAAAAACACTGCAATCCTCTGGATCTCATCTCCTGTGTAGTTGGTATTACAGGTAGGAGTCAACAACATCCAACTCAAGTTGCTTATTCTTAAACATGGAGACCAATATAAGAAGCCAAAGTTCCCAGATCACTCTCATCGCTCAGACTCTGACCTCAATACACTGCATTCTAAAATATAATCATTCATCTTCCTAATCATTGGGAGACATTTTTGTGTCATTTGGCCTTCATAGTAAATGAATAATTATCTATCTATCTATCTATCTATCTATCTATCTATCTATCTATCT
This sequence comes from Dipodomys ordii, assembly GCF_000151885.1. Classification (NCBI taxonomy): domain Eukaryota; kingdom Metazoa; phylum Chordata; class Mammalia; order Rodentia; family Heteromyidae; genus Dipodomys; species Dipodomys ordii. The sequence goes on along the minus strand of NW_012267221.1, from coordinate 35,273,995 downwards.
ATCTATCTATCTATCTATCTATCTATCTTAGTTTCATTTGTTATTCATGGTAAATCGTTATCAAAGCCAGTAGCTTATGCTTGTAATCCTACTCAGAAGGCTGAGATCTGTGGACAATGGTTTGCAGGCAGCCTATGCAAAAAAAATCTGTGAAACTCTCATTTCAAAAAAACAAAACAGCCGGGCGCTGGTGGCTCACGCCTGTAATCCTAGATACTCAGGAGGCTGAGATCTGAGGATCGCGATTCAAAGCCAGCCCGGGCAGGAGAGACGGTGAGACCCCTATCTCCAATAAACCACCAGAAAACCGGAAGTGGCACTGTAGCTCAAGTGGTAGAGCGCTCGCCTTGAGTTGAAGAGCTGAGGGACAGCGCCCAGGCCCAGAGTTCAAGCCCCATAACCGATCAAAAAAAAAAACAAAAACAAAACAAAACAAAATAAAAAACACCAAGAAAGCCAGAAGTGGAGCTGTGGCTCAGGAGTTCAGCACTAGCCTTGAACAAAAGAGCTAAGACATAGTATCCCTAGAACTGAGTTCTAGGCTCAGTATGGGCTCCAAAACCAAATAAATATATACATTTTTGTTTTCCTTGAAGATTCCCCCTACTCTGCTACAGAGAAAAATAAATCTAGTTGATGAAAAAACAAGCAAACAAAAAAGTAATTCCCCTTAAGTTCCTTTGAGAGAGTGGATACTTACTCCTTGTATGTATTATTCAATTCTACCAAGAAACAGTGTGCAACTAGGGAATTAAGAGGTATTGCATTTTTTAATGATAAGGATTAAAGCCAGAATAAAGGCTGTTATATACTAATTACTACTAGAAACAGGAGTAAAAGAATCAAACTACTTTCAAGCAACTTCAATAATTTCAAACTACTCAAGAATTTTTTGAGAATTTAAAAATTATTTAATGGAAAAATTCATCATTAAAAGCAATTCCAACAGTAACAAACAATCTGGCATTCAGATAAGTAGAAAAATACAGTCAATAAGAAGAAAAAAGATTAATGAAACTCTCAGAAATGGCAAAGAAGATAGTCGAAGTGAAAAGAAAGGCATTTCTGTACAGCTAAGGGATGGATTTAGGAGCAGTTTCTTAGAGATTTTAAACACACAGATTTTAAACACACACACACACACACACACACACACACGCCAAATTTCTAGTGAAATCAGTGACAGGTTAGAAAGTAGAAAGAAGAGTGAAACTAAAGACACAGCTAAAGCCAGGTGTCAGTGGCTCATGCCTGTAATCCTAGCTACTCAGGAGGCTGAGATCTGAGGATCACAGTTCAAAGCCAGCCCAGGAAGGAAAGTCCGTGAGACTCAGTCCTCCAATAAACCACCAGAAAACTGGAAGTGGTGCTGTGGCTCAAGTGGTAGAGCAGAAGAGTTGAGGGACAGCGCCCAGGCCTAGAGTTCAAGCCCCACGACCGACCAAAAAAAAAAAAAAAAAAAAGACAGAGATATAGAGATATAGAAATAAGACAAAATCTGACAGAGAGTAAAAAGCTACTAGAAAAGAAGAAAAGAAAGGATGGCTGTATGCTTACTGGCATCAGTTTTCCTTTGTTTTCTTGATAATGACCATTCTAACTAGGGTGGGGTGAAATTTCAATATTGATTGATTTGCATTTCTTTTATGGCCAGAAATATTTTCCTGTGGCTATTTTGACTTCTTCTGAGAAGACTTTCTTTAACTCATTAGCCAATTTTAATAGGGTTATTGATTTTTGGAGGATTTTTTTTCTTAATTCTGTGTATTCTGGATAATAGGCCAATTGACAATCTTCTTCCATTTGAGCTATATCCTTTGCTGTGCTGAAACATTTTAAGTTGATGCAGTCACACTTGTCAAGTCTTTCTTTGTTGTGCCTCTGTATCTTTACTCAGAAAGTTTCTACCTGTGCCCAAGAACCCAAATGTTTTCCATCCTCTGTCCTGTAATAGTTTCATGGTTTCATGTCTAACAATGAAGTCTAATTAATTTTGAACTGATACTCATGCATCCATTAGAATTATTTTGTACCATTTGTAAAGAAATTTAAAGACCTAGAAAAAATTATGTTAAGTGAAGTAAGGCTGAGAAACAAAGAATCCATATTTTCCTTAAATACACTGGGTGGTAGCAAGTGCATACAAATGTATTAATTGAAATACTATAGATTCAAGGGAGAAAAGTTTAAAAAAAATTAAAACATCAGGAAACGGGTACTTGAAAGGGGTGAGTTTGGCATCAAGGGGAAAGTCGTAGACAAAAGAGGAGAAGAGGGAGGAAATGCAGTGAAGAATCCAATGTATATTCTATAAAATGAATATGGGCTGGGTAGGGGAAGGATGGGTGAGAATACTGGAAGTGGTGACATTGATCAAGATATATTTTATTAATAAGCTGCTTTGTTACATGGTGATTCTTTTGTACAACTACTTAAAGTTAATTTTTTAAAAACTGAAGAAAAGAAAAGATGGGAGGATGGAGAGAGAAAAAGAATAAGAGGGACGGATATATCACTAAATAATGGGAAAACTTGACATAATTGAACAGTTGCTGAAGGAGAAAGGAGAGGGAAGTGAGTATAATACTGTTGAAATAAAAGCTTTCCATATTTGATTAAAAATATACAAAGGGTGAACAAATGTAGCCCTGGCACTCATTAGACACTATGTTGATAATGAACTATACAACTTGTGGGTGGGGACAGGAGGGAAAAACTACGAGAGGGAAGGAAGAAGTGACATGGTTCAAAAGAAAAAAATGTACTAATTACCTAACTTATGAAACTGTAATCCCTCTACATATCACCTATACTAACAATAAAAAATATCACTTACCAAAAAAATCAGTAAGCCACAACTATAAAAGACAAGAAAATTACCCCAAGAAACAATAATGTGTCATAATTAAATAGGAGAAAACCTAAAAATAGTGAGAAAAGAACAAGTTAAGTCAAAGGAATGATAATTTGTATGTATGGAGAGAAAAATAAGAGTGATTTTTAAAGGCCAGTATTTTCTCTTAAAACACCATTATAAATGTAGGATGTTGAAAATATCAGTTAACAATTCAAATTCATTTCATGTCTATAATGCCCGGTTATGTCCAAATGCGTGAACAGAATATTTCAAAATAAACAAGGAAAATGTGTAATTCACAATTTATTCATAACTTATGAAAACAGTACTGTCCCATGACATTATACATGGTAACAGTAGACAAATCCCTTTATTCAGTCAGCAATGAGGATAAAAGAAACACTACTTTTACTTCTATACAGGAAGCTAAAACTGAGTAAAATAAAACTGCTTTTTTGTGAATGCACAGAAGACACAATGTTTCAATTTTCAAACCTTTTCCATGTATGTTAAATGCGTGATTCACTGAGGAAATATGAAAGGATGTCAGACAATTTCAAATCTTGAATTAACTCCTTCAGTTTTCTAACACTAAAGTAGTAGCCAACTCATAAAACTTCTCCAGCTAGGATGAATCCGTTTTTGACACATCTTGATTTAATTAGTGTCTTTTTAAATCTCCCAATTGTTAGAGATCTTACAATATCTTCATTGATTTTATGGCTGTAAATTGCAACTGTTTGCACTTAAAGATCAATACTGAGTGTAGCCAAGAAAAATCAAACAGTACACAAGCTGAGAAGTTTCACATTAGCAAGAGAGGAAGCCACATGATATGTAGTAAAGAAACACAGATACTGAGTTTTCAGAAATAGCACGGGTAGTGTTTTCTGAAAATCTCCAATTAAAGATATGTAATTCCTTTTCTCAATATTTACCTATATTGCCTATATTACTCACAGAAACGTATTTGTTCTTGCCACATGTATGTATGTATGTGTATACACTGATACTGGACTATATTATATATGGACTATATTATATAGAATTCAATATGAATGGTTACTACAATATGATACCTTTCGAAAAATTGAATATATTTGTAAATGGGAGAATTGGGTAGGGCTCTGTGGATGGGGTAAGCCCCCTAAAAGAGAAATATACCATTGAGAAGTTGAAGTATAACTTTTTCATTTAAGAGAAAAGCTTTAGAGAGGTTATGAATAGTAACTATCCAGATGGCCCAAGGCTAAAGGCGTGAAGAGGAAAGAATGTCTCAGTCACAAAGAGAAAACATGTGTGGTACTTGTTGATTATGCACATAGCCCTCCTCGCCACATTGCTATTATTCCTCAGAGAGCCATCAACTGGCCGGCCCTTGTCTGTCTACTAGCATTCTCTGCAACACCCTGCACAAAATGGGGTACAAATTGCAAACCTTTAATGCAGGCATCCAGAAATGCTAAGTCTGTAGAACAAAAAGAAGTGCGGGCATGAATTTACTCCTATAACAAAACTGAAGTCAAAAAGCATTTTTCAATGACTCAGTAAGAAAAATGGCATTTGTAGTCCATTGGTTCTGACATTTAAAGTCATGAAACTTAAATTGCTTTATTTGGATAACACACTTTCTGCTATAATAGAATTTTGACAGGGTATATCAAAAAAGTCATTTTCATTGTTGTTAACACCCTTTTATTTGTAATCTTTAAAAATTATATTTTATTATCTGTATGTAGTTGTACAAAAGGATTACAATTCAACACATCAGTATATGAGTACAATGCACCTTTTAAGGAATATTGTTATCTTTAAGTAGTTTCACAAAGGAGTTGCCATTCGCTGAAGCAGTTTATAAATAATGTTTCTTCATCTACATCCTTATCCATCCCCAATAAATCTTGATCAATGTCACCCCTTTCACCATCGTCCCTATCCCTCCCAAACACACCCATCCTTTCAATTTTCCTAATTTCATAAGATATGCGTTAAATATGACTACTGCATTACCCACTTCCTCTCTTTATTAGTCTACTCTCTCCTCGCTCCTGGATGCCCCCACCTCTGCACACCTCAAGTATTTATTCGGTTAGACTGTAAGTTACTCCAGGTAATACATTTGTGTACATGTACATATGACCCTGTGTGTGTTTACATTTATGCTTATCCATTAGGTCTATAACAAGAGGTTTTTCTTTGGTGTTTTTAATGTCCTATATGATGTCTTGGTAGTTTTGTATTTTTTCCCTATGGTTTCTCCTGTGCTATCAATGTATTTGACTTGGGTACCCTGAGTATTGTATACATATTTATCTGAATTAGGAAAGGGAAGGGGAACAACAGAGCGGTGAAACAAAGGACAAAGGGGCAACCAATGGAACAGCAATACTCACAAGAAAATATGTTGGAAATGATCTATACAAATGCCGGGGGTGGGGAAGGGAAAGTGGGAGAAAACTGAGGGAGGGAGTAACAAGAAATGTACTTACAATCTTACTTGTGTAACTGTAACCCCTATGTACAGTGACTTGACAATAAAATAAAAAAATAAATAAATAAGGAAAAAGGATGTGTCAGTTTGTCTCTGCTGCAATATTCACCATAGCCAAGGTATAGAAACAGCCCAGATGATAGTAAAAGACAAATAATCACAGCTGGACATGATTAATTAAACAGCACTTTATAAACATTCACATAGTAAGAACAAAGGAAGATATTCCTAGGAGAGAATCACAAGGCCTCAATAACTATGTGCATAAAATGCTTATTGAAATGAACTCCACAAAATAGAAACAAGAGGTTTTTTAATGTTTGCAGTTCTTTTTTTTTAACTTTCTTATTTTCTTTGGTTTATTCCTTTTGAGGCTATTTTTGATTTCTCTACCCTTTGTCTTGTCTATAATTTTATCTGATTTAGGGAGGAGGATGAAACACAGAAATGGTTGGTCAAAGAGTAAACCAATTTAGCAATGTTACTCACTAGACACTGTGTTAGAAATGAACTAATCAACTTGGAAGGGTGGGGGGTTGGGAGAAGGAAAACTGAGAGAGAAGGAGGAAGGGAAGAATGATCTTATATGATTGAAAAGGAATAGATGGACCTGGAAAAATTTATGTAAAGACTCATTAGTTCTAATAATATCTGGGCAATAATTGTAGAAATGTTGGGATATCATAAAATGTAATTATCACTTGCTTTTCCTTCTATCAGCCTGCAGGTGGTGCCAACTCTAAGAACCTCCAGGATGAATATGCTTTATGGACACTTTAGTCCTTATCATCAGAAGATAGAGCTCCAGAGGGGGGGATACCCAGCATTCTCAAGCTCTCAGAGCAATCTCTTTTCCATGAACTAAAGATCATCCCAGAATCACTATGTAAGCATCTATATTATTCTCAGCTAAGCTTGATAGGCTTCTGGCAATCTGTTTCAATAATTAGATGTTGAAATTTTTCATTAAAACTTCTTCCAATAGTAAGAAATTTTGGATTTTCAACATTTCCCCATATCTTTATTAGCTACTTTACCTAAAATGAGATGTAAATAGCTAAAAAGAATTACTAAAGACTAGTTAAACCACAGTGACTTATAAATCTCCATACATTGAAATACTTACAACACAATATATATAGATGGTTTCTGTGCACATCTAAAATATGGTATAGATTTAATAGCCTTTGAATCAGACTTGAAAGTTCCTGTAACTGAGTTTCTAAATCATAACGATGTTGTTATAACAGTAAAACTCTGCCTTCTGTTTGAATGCACACAATAGAACTGTATCTTTTTAGACTTGCTGCTCTAATCATTACATAAAATACATACCCATATCCTAAAAGTGAACAAAACCTTGTGGGATTCAATTATAGAAGTAGCATTATCTTTAGCAAAGCTTACTGAATTCCTTTGAAAGACCAAAATAAACAATATTGTTGGATGACTGCAAAATCAATGTGTATCTAAGACATGGGAATCATGAGTTGTAAGACTAGAATGCAATGCATGTGTGTGTATGTGTTTAATAATCAGTTGGTGCCTGAACATCCAAGAATAGTAAAAATACTTTTATTTCAGCTTCAACCTTTTTGCTTTTAATGTAACTACTTCACTTGAAAGAAACTTCTTTAAATCTCTGGTCTTGATATACACTGTTTACACATTGGTTTGTGGTATTGTAAGTACTATGTCTGAATGTCTATCTTGAATTCTACAACTCAGTAATTATAGTCCACAATTACTGCTCTGATCATTTTATAAAGTTTTGTTTTAAGAGAAAGACATGACTTTTTTTTTTTTACTGTCAAATACAATGTTGAATTTTATTGTAGCCTACACACAGCTCCAAGACCACAGAAAATACTTTCCATTTCTGCCACTACAGTCAACCAGTACATCTTTTAACTCTATGGGACTCCCATAATCTTAAATTTGCTAGCATTTTTCCCTTGCTTCTACTATTTTTTCCTGTATAGTTGTCAGAATCTTTCTTCTTGGAAATTGCATTATCTTCTTGAAAATGTAGAACCCTAACCCTGAGATTTTGGAAATTCTTTTAACAAGCCAAACTTAAAGAGATGGTTGCCTTCCAGAAACAGCTTACTGTAAAGAAGGCTTCTCCATGTTACTTGTCTCTGACAGGGCCAAATATCAGGCCACAAAAATTCTCATTCTTTGTTTCATCTATGACTATCCAAAGCGCAGCATCCACTGACCAAGCTGGAAAAATCACTTGACCAAATGTTAAGCTTCCTTGTTCCCTTCAGGCCCCCAAAGTGTGAACTGTTTCAGGCCCCCATTTGGCATCTCCAGTTCTATCATGTGATATTTTCATCCTTGCCCGCATACATTCTTTCTGGCCTCATATTCTTACTCTGGTCTACAAAAGAAACATTCTCTCTGCCTCGCCTTGCTGATATTTTGTTTTCTGACATAAGTCTTCCTAACCTATTCCAGTGATTCTGTCTAACCTTAACTGCAGTCCAAAGATTTTGTTGTTGTTGTTGCTACTGGAAAATCTATTTTATCGTATTTAGAAAAATTTCTGACAACAAATTTCACCCTACTTTGCTGAACTAACTTGCAATTTTTCCTTTCAAAGTGTCTACTCTAATGAAGTCAACCTTCTTACCACCTTGCACTAACGAATGATTTCACTTTACAAATAATACACTCCCTCAAATGAAGGACAAAAAAAATGCCCTAAGAAAATAAATAAATCTAAATGATTATAATGTTGTCTTTAGCTTTCCAGAATTTTTGTGACTTTCTATAGGAAACATTTGTTCAAATGCAAATAAATTTTTCTAGTTGATTGGTATACAGATATGTTGATAAATTCCAAAAATTTGCTAAAATGTATAATCATTTTAGAAAATCTAAAATTATTTTGAAGGTATTAGAAAAATGAAGAAATTCCTTAAAGCTGAATAGCTTTTACTGAATAGGAAAATGAGTAAGAAAGTAAGACTGTTGACTTATTACAACTATTCCATAGGACTATGATAAAATAAGCAAGTAAATACAAGACATATTTTCATCAAACAAAACAAACATAGCAACGGCTCTTGTCTGAATTTAATAAGTATTTCTTCTATCAAACAAAAAAAATCTAATACCTTCAAAATTATTTTAGAATTTTTTAATGTGAAAAATCAGGAATCTACATTCTGATTCTAAAGAATTGAGTAAATTTCTAACACTAAATACTTTTAAATCTATTCCATATGACAAAGGTTCAAATAATTATTATATTGTAAAGGATGACCAATTTTGAGTAAAAATCTTTAATTTTCTGACAATACTATCCCAGTAGGTATAGACCAATGTATCTCCAATCTGTTTTTTTGTTGCTTACCAATAAGTTTGAATATCTGGCCATCTGCTTACTACACTTGGGGTTACCTGTTCTATGAATTGAAAACTTCTGTCCTTTTGACAATTTTCTTGCTAACAGATTTATTGATTCACAAGAGATTGTGTATAATTTAGATATTACCTCTGCATCTGATTTCTTAAAATCATTTTTTGCATAGTGACCTGTTTGGGAAGATGAAGATGAATCTTTAATTCTTTTTTTAATTTTTATTTATTTTTATTGTGAAAATACTGTACAGAGGGGTTACAATTACATGGGTAAGATAATGAGTACATTTCTTATGAAGCATTGTAGCCTCCTCCTTTGTTTCCCCTTCCCATCCCTTCCCAGCCTCCTCCCGCCCCCCCACCAGAATCTTAAATTCTTATATAAACAAGTTTATAGTGTTTACCTTCATGTATATTTCAAGAAATTGTCTTACTCTAGGTCAAAATGACATACTTCTATATTTTCACATTAAAAAATCATTATGTAATACTAAAGTATAACAATAGTTAAGAATAACTGGGACATAGTTACTTTAGGAACTACTTAGGGACAATTTCTAAATAGTTTTGTATATTTGAAAAATAAAAAAGTACTTAAATAAATTGAGTGTCCATATAATTTATAACCCAAAGCCTCCATTCCTGTGTATCCTTCCCCCAAAAAAATTCTCATAGGTTCCTAATAGACTTTTTTATTATTATATATATATATATGTATTATTTTAAAAATACTGTAAAGTGGGGTTACAGTTACATGAGTAGGGTACTGAGTACATTTCCTATCAAGCATTGTTACCTCCTCCTTTGATTTTCCCCTACCATCACTTTCCTCCTCATCTCCCCAACTTCCCCCCACCCCGACATTGTGAAGTTCTCTTTCAACATAGTGTCCTGTATATCTCAGCATCACAATTGGTCAACCTGCATCCCCATTTAAGCATTCCACTCTACCTTTCCCCTCCCCAAATTACAAAAATGTATATACAAGATGAAGAACACCAGAATCAAATACAGTAAAAATGGGTTATAATGTGGGGGAAGAACTTACAAAAGAAACAAAAGAATAACATAGTGCATTATAAGTACATTAAAAACAATAGCAAGAAAGAAAAACCCTTGTGCCCCTGTCTCGGGGCATATTTTGCATAACACTATCTCATATGGTCATATGTACATAGCCTTTGACCTTCTTTGCTTGTTGTATACATGTACTAGTCATTGCAAACAAGGAAAACCACGGGACCTATGTTTTTTTGGGCCTGGCTTACTTCACTTAACATAATTTTTTCCAAGTCTTTGCATTTCCTAAAAAAATGGGACAATGTTATTCTTTCTGGTAGAGGCATAGAATTCCATTGTGTGTGTGTGTGTGTGTGTGTGTGTGTGTGTGTGTGTCTATGTATAGATATAGATATCACATTTTCTTGATCCATTCATCTACTGAGGGGCATCTGGGTTGGTTCCATATCTTAGCTATGAAAAATAATGCTGAGATAAACATGTTTGTGCTGGTAGCTTTCTTATGACCTTGTTTGTGATCCTTTGGTTAAATGCCCAAAAGTGGGATTGCTGAGTCATAGGGAAGCTCTATGTGGAGTCTTTTGAGGACCTCCATACTGCTTTCCAAAGTGGTTGAACAAGTTTGCACTTCTACCAACAATGCAGTAGGGTTCCCTTTTGGCCACATCTCCTCCAGCATTTGTTGTTACTAGATTTCTTTATTATAGCCATTCTAATCGGGGTGAGGTGGAATCTCAATGTTGTATTGATTTGTATTTCTTTTTCTTTTTGTTTCTTTTTTTTTCTGTCAGTTGTGGGGCCTGAAATCTGGGCTTGGATACTCTCCCAGAGCTCTTCAGCTCAAGGTTAACACTCTACCACTTGAGCCATAGCACCACTTCTGGCTTTTTCTGCTTATGTGGTGCTGAAGAATAGAACTCAGGGCCTAATGCATTCAAGGCAAGCACCCTACCACTGAGCCACCTTCCCAGTCTGATTTGCATTTCTTTTATGGCTAGAGAAGTTGATTCTATGAGGAAGCTTATCCCAGTACTGTATGTAGTAACAAGACTTGAAGTAACCTTATATTCCACTGTCTACTTGGGGTTAGGAAAAATGTGGCAGATGTGGACCATGGAGTATTATGTAGAATAATCAGTTTAAAACAATGATGGAGGCTGGGGATGTGGCTTAGTGGTACTTGCCTAGCATGCATTTAGTCCTGGGTTTGATTCCTCAGTACCACATAAACAGAAAAAAGCCAGTAGTGGTGCTGTGGCTCAAGTGGCAGAATGCTAACCTTGAGCAAAAGAAGCTCAGGGACAGTGCACAGACAGAGTTCAAGCCCCAGGACTGGAGGAAACAACAACAACAATAAAACGAACAAAGAAAAAAATGATGGAATGTGTACATGACCACAAGAATGAATCTTAGCAAACATGCTGGCTATATCAAACCAATTAATCAAAGCTAAGTTAAGTACTATTTCTATACAAAATAATACCAATTTAAAAGGAATAATACATAGGAGAAATGTTTGCAATTGAACTGTCTGTGGTCTTTACAAGGAAAGAATGGAATTGAAGAATTTATATTCCACAGCAAAGGTGCAGCATGAAAAGCAGTGACTTTGAATAGAAATCAAACATTTTGATCCAATAAAAATGATAGTATCCAACAATCCTGAGGACAAGAAAACACAAAGACTCACTTGAAGTCTGTAGAACTAAACTTTTAGTATGATTGAGGCATTAAAACTATCCCCTCCCCTTCCCCAGGCTACTCCATGTTCTTTCATTCAGATTCTTTTTTTTTTCCTTTTTTTTTTATTGTCAAGCTGATGTACAGAGAGGGTACAATTACTTATGTAATTGTAACTTGTTATCCCTTCTCATTCAGATTCTTTAATAGCTTTGCAGATGCTTTTCTCAAAGTTTTTACTTGGTCAAGTTAAATCTGAAGAGAATACCCTTCTTCCTAGTTTATGAAGATAACTGAAGTCAGCTTTTTCATATCTCCCCATTGATTTTTTTTGATCTCCACTACTCAACCTATCAATGGTTAACTGTATACTTGAGGACTAAAATCCAAACATCCATTCATTGATCTCTATTCTCCTCATCTTTCCTCCTATCTTAGGAGAAAAGGGAAAGCCTCCTCTTCCTTTCACCTTTTCATTGAGTCCTAATGAAATCCTAATGAAATCCTCACTTTTGCTAATGCCTGGAACTGGTGTCATCACCATCCTCACTCCACCTGTGAAGTCATTAGAATGACAGCTTTTGTTTTTCACTTTTGCCACAAACTTCTTGATAGTTTGATTGCATTTCTTACTGTGTCATGTCCTTTGACCATTAGCAGTCTTGTTTGATTTATATTTAAAAGTGAAGCTGATCAGTCAAAAATGGATTAGATGCACTTCGAGTAAAAGAATTTTTTCTCTTTTTAACTGAGAGAAATATGCCATCATTTGTTAAGGACAGGACACCTGAAGAAAGTTCTGTCTGAATATAACAGTTCTGGGATATCAGAATTAATGAGTAGCACGATGTGGCAGTTATGACAGAAAGGTAAAGTAGAATAGAAATAGAATTAGCTAATCAGCTAGCTATTGATAATGAGGGCAGTTAAGGGTAGAAATAGAATGCTGCTCTCATATCAAAATGAAGAATTTTATAAAAATTTTGTATTACCTTTAAGGTATTACGTGAATGAGTTGCCATTTAACAAAAATTTATGAATACAATATGCCTTGGTCAATGTCATCCATTCAACAGTCTCATCCACCCCTTCCTTTCCTTTTTTTTTGCCAGTCCTGGGGCTAGAACTCAAGACCTGAGCACTGTCCCTGAGTTTCTTTTGCTCAATGCTAGCACTCTACCACTTGAGTCACAGCACCACTTGTGACTGTTTATGGGGTACTGAGGAATCAAACCCAGGGCTTCATTCATGCTAGGAAAAGCACTCCATCACTAAGCCACATTCCCAGCCCTACTTTCTTTAATTTTATAGAATATACATTGATCTTGATGGAATTATTCCCACTTCTATTTTGACTTTTTTAACCATTTTTAAATTATCTTTAAGTAGTAGTACAAAGGAGTTGCCATTCAAGAATACAAGTTTATAAATACAAGAAGAGTATTTTTGTTAAGAAAAAGGATAGTTTGTAATCTGGAGAGTTCTGCAAAGAGGACAACTAAGAAATGGCTGTTCTGCTAATGGAGTAATAGATGACTTCTGCATTGCAGTTTTATGGAATAGGAACTGAAAGTGGCCTGACTCCTATTGGTTCATTAGAAAACATTAAAAGTAACTAAGAAAAACTCAAGCAATTTTGGAGGCAAAGATATAAAACAAGAAGTGAGGATGACATGAGCTTAAGGAATAGACATTTCATTAAGAACTACTGCATATGTATTTATGTGGATAGGAAGGCATTAGCAAAAGAAAAACGATTATAGAAAAGAGATGGATAAATGCAGGAGGAATTCCTTCATAGGCATAGGGTTAAATCTTCAGTAAAGTGGTTATTCTTAAGAAAATAGAGCAGCAATTTAAGTATTCTCTAACAGAATACTTGATAATTGTGTAGATTTGGAGATGGGAAAAGTGGAATTGCTCTTCTAATTGCAGATGTTTTCTCAGTTAAATCAAAATTAGGCTATTAGCTGTTAGTAAGGATGATGAAGATATATAAGGACTAGAAAAGTTGAAGCAGAAACAGGGCTGAAAGAGCTTAAATGCAAGAAGGAAATGAAAAGCAGAGCCATTGATGGGAAATTTTGATTCTCTGATGAGACCTGTAACCCAAATGTGAAAGATATGTTTGTATGTGTTCATGTATGTGTATATATTAGTGTGTTTGTTCTGGCCGCATTGCCTGTTTAAGTGTTATCCACACAAACTAAGATACTACTGGGCTAATACAAGAGGGAAAAGGGAACAAAAAATTCTTGATAAGTTATTGTCCATGTATTGAAACAAAATCTGTCTTCAAAATTGGTCCAGCCTTGGAAATAACATTAACAATTAGGTGTTCCTCCTCCTATCATATCCCTTGACTATAATCAACATAAATAGTGGTTTTGAATTTTTCTTTAATTAACATAGCATAAAAATGCATTCACTAACTAATGACCAAAGAGAAAACATAAACATTTGTATACTCTTAGAATTTGTAATCTTAACACATTTATGTCTAAAGATTTTCCTCAGAGGTTCCTCAGAGCAGGACAGATAAGAAGAAACATGTTAGTGGTAGGTCTACTTAATATGAATTTCATACAAATGAAGATCAGGGATAAAATTACTAGGTTTCTTTAAATATTGGTTTCATGTAAATTATAATTACAACCATCTACATTTCTATCCATACCAATACTCTCAAATTCTCTTCCCTCCTCATTTAATCAGCATATTGTATTTGTATAATTACACCAAAAATTAAAGTAAGTGTCAGCAATAGTCTGTTAATTGGCTAACTATAACATACTAAAAAGTATTTGCTGTTAGTTAAGTGGAGGACAGTAGTGAATAACACATCTTATAAAGTAGTAAAAAAGACCACTCAATAATGTAGCCACTCAAATTGATCATTTATAGGCAATCCTCCACACAAGTATATCTAACATATCTGTTATTATTATTATTAATCACTTAATGCTTTAAACATAAATGTTTTTTAAAATATATTTGCTTTTGAAATATATTTTAGCATTAATATATAAAATTCTGACAATAGAAGAAAAGAATAATAAAGAATAATGAGTGTGTGAACTACAATGTATTGGAAGAGTAACTCTCAAGTTGAAGCTGTCACAAGTTACAACATCTACAATGGTTGCAGGGTCAGGGTCCCTTTGACATTTTGAAGATGTAAAGGGTATTATCTTCACCACAGAAATTACCTTTGCCACAGAAAATACAGAACCACAGAAGTTAAATGTGAGGCAGTATTCCTAAATGACATTTTTAGTTTTATTTTTCCCATCCTGGAACTCAGAGCCTGGGGGCAGTCCTTGAGCCTCTTTGTGCTTAAGGCTAGCACTCTACCAACTTGAGACACAGCACCACTTCCATCTTTTTCTGAGTAGTTTACTGGAGATAAGAATTCCATGGACTTTTCTGTCTGGGCTGGCTTTGAACTGCAATGCTCAGATCTCAGCCTCCTGTCTATCTAGGAGGTATGAGCCACCAGTGCCCAGCTACCATAACCTTTTTTAGTTCAAAAATATATGGCATCCATCTCCTTAAGATTCTTGGCATCTAACAAGGAGATCTGAGACTTATGATCTGAGTCTGCCTCTTTATTTTGCATTTTTCTATCACAAAACTGCTGTCAGATAGAATCCCACCAGGCCTGCTCTGCTTTCAGGCTTGTGACCTGAAGGTGAAACACTGGCTCGCTCTGCTATTCATCTGTGAAACACTCACTGCCTTTTTCCCTTTGTTTCCATTATTCTTCACACATAAAAAGGAATGACAAAAGCAAAATCTTCAGATTTAGTGAAACCAGACAGGAAAGAAACAAATCTTTCTAGAAATAACAAGACTGATTGATCTCTAACCTTCTACTCAGAAAGCTACATGTATATATTAGGTAATATTAAGCACTCTACTGAATATAATTATCTTTAATGATCCAGAATTATAAAAAAAAATGCTTAAATGATTATAGAACCACTCTAATTCTATGAAATCCCAACTGCAAGAAGCTTACTTCTTGCAGTAAATATACTTTATATTTAAATGTGTGTGTGTGTGTGTGTGCTGGTACTAGAGCTTGAACTAAGGCCTGGGCTCTGTCCTTTAGCTTTTTGGCTCAAAGCTAAGCTCTCTACCACTTTGAGCCATAACTCTGCCTCTAGCTTTTTAAGGATTAATGGGATGTAAGAGTCTCACAGACAGCCTGGGCTGGCTTTAACTCATGATCTTCAGGTCTTAGTCTCCTGAGTAGCTAGGAATATAGGAGTGTTCTACCCCACTGGTGTCCAGTGCTTAAACAAACTTAACACCATCAATTGATGTATACTTTTCAACTAAAATATCAATTTACCATATGTTAATGGCAGATGTATTTCTATCAAACATGGAAACCAAAAGTTTCTCTGTATTTGAATAACAGTACAATTTAAAATTCACTCCTTTTTTCCCTCTACATGTATCAAAGGGAAGAGAAAAATTAAAGATAGATGAGACAAATTTCCCGATGATTTTCTTTTTTTTCTTTTTTTTCCAGTCCTGGGGCTTGAATTCAGGATCTGGGCACTATTCCTGAGTTTCTTTTGTTCAAGGCTAGTGCTCAACCATTTGAGCCATAGCACAACTACTGGCTTTTTCTGTTTATGTGGTACTGAGGAATTGAACCCAGGACTTCATGCATGCTAGGCAAGCACTCTACCACTAAGCCACATTCCTAGCCCCCAATGGCTTTCTTTACCAAATGTGGAATAAGCACACTTTAAAAATATTCTACTTCCAGGCTGGGAAGGTGGCTGAGTGGTAGAGTGCTTGCCTTGCATGCATGAGGCCCTGGGTTTGATTCCTCAGCACCACACAAGCACAAAAAAAAAAAAAAAAATCCAGAAGTGGGGCTGTGGCTCAAGTGATAGGGCACTAGCCTTGAGCTGAAGAGCTAAGGGACAGTGCCCAGGCCCAGAGTTCAGGCCCCATGACTAGCAAAAAAAAAAAAAAAAAACGAATCTACTTCCAATTATGTTATTAGTATTAAGGAAAGTATTCACTCAATTTATCTAATAGAATCTGTCAGATAATCCTTACAGAAGGATAAAAATGGAGCATATGCACTATTGCAAAGAAATCATGCATTGGTCAAAGTAAAATTCAAAAATCTTCTCTTGAAGAGAAACAAATCTGGAGTTCTTTCATGTTTCCAATGTTTTACTTTTTTCCCCTATTAACATTCTGTTCTTGTAATGCAAACCGTATGTGACAATATGCAGGGGAAAGCGGTGGAGCTCATTCCTTTAACAGGGCATAAATGTGCTCACTCAGCAGCAAAAGAGACTGAGTAACTGTGAATGACTTTGATCATTCAAAGTTGGCCAGGTAAAACCAAACAACATCCTATCATTCATCTAGAATGAGTGAACTAAGACCAAAAGTTATTTTTAAAATTCCAGTAGAAACCTAGCTTTAAAAAAAAAGCTTCGGGCTGGGAAAGTGGCTCAGTGGTACAGTGCTGGCCTTGTACGCATGAGGCCCTGGGTTCAATTCCTCAGCTCCACATAAGCAAAAAGAAAAAAAGCCGGAAGTAGCATTGTGGCTCAAGTGGTAGAGCACTAGCCTTGAGCTGAAGAGCTGAGGGACAGCACCCAGGCCCAGAGTTCAGGCCTACGACCAGACCCACCCCCCACCAAAAAAAAGCTTCAAATCTAGCAATCACCAATTGAATTATCCTATTAAGAATTTAGATACAAATGGTGCTTTAAGCAACCTATACTTTGTAGTCTAAATGGGAGCATATACTCATTTATTAAATGAGTAATTATCTACAAAGTCAAGATAAAACTTTTGTTTACCAATAGCCAGGAACTAAGAGGAAGAAATATTCTTGTTGAAGTCTAAAAATTTTCAAATGTGAGACAGATGGTGCCTGAACCTAAAACTTCATTGGGTAGCAATGTCTAGGCTCCTCAAATATGGAGCAACCCAATCCCAGCCCTGTGGGTCCCCTGTTTTAGACAGTGTAAAAGAACAATTCTCTCTGAAAGTATGTTATATCCAAGTGCACCCACTACATAGTAAGCAATCCTGACTTCAAAAAGAAATTTCATGTCTGAACTTTTTCTATTTCTTTGATATTAAATAAAACTCTCCATATGAAAAAAGTTAGAGAGGGAGCAGTGAGCACAGGTCAGCTAGTCACACTGATTTTTCACAGCTGAGACAAAAATGTAGACTTGAATACATATAGATATATAGAAATGATACATTTGTCTATATAGTAATGAAAAATACTATTTTTAATATCAAAATTTTCACATGCCAGCTAATAGCATATCTAAATATCCCAAGTCACTACTGTTCCCTTATATTGGCTAGAGATATTCCAAAGAGAATAGTTAAACCAGTCCAACATAATTCATAATTATATATATATATATATATGTGTGTGTGTGTGTGTGTGTGAAAGTATTATCACTAACCATTAAACAATTACACATTAAAATATCAAGTTAAAAATAGTAAGTTAACAAAAAAGAAATGAGAAAATGTTCCTACTTCCTCTTTAGAAACAGAATTATTTCTGTTATGTTCTATAAGTGCTAAATAATCTGCAACCGTACCAGAAAGAGGATTTCTTCATGGAGTTGATACTCATGACAAGGTGCACCTTGGACAGTTTCTTAATATCATGTACATTTTAATGTGAATTTAATAATAATTACTTCATACAGCATAAAAAAATAGACCCAAAGAAAGGGAATGAGTTGAAATCTAAAAGTGTATAATCAACAACAACAAAGAAAACTAGAAAAAGGAGAAAAAATACAGTAACAAGGAGAATAATTTTCTAAATATATGATGAATACTAAAATGAATAAATTCTATACGCTACTTGAATTGCTATTATAACATGCTTCTTTTAAAGTTCAAGCAAAACCTCTTTCTCACTAGATTTGATATAATGTGGCAATAATTCATTTGGGCTATAATCTAATACAGTCCTTTCGGTGCATTACTTCCAGGCCTTGTTCCAAGGTGGAATCCTAGAGAAGCAAGGGGAATTGCTCTACAATACTCTGTATTAGCAGAAGTGTATTCTTATTTGGAAACTCTATAACAGAAATACACTGTTTAATATTTTAGCTGTATCATTGTGCTGCATGGACCAACCAACCCTAAGAAGCAATGACACCTTACAATGCTCATGCCAGCTGCATTTTGATGTTGCTGTATATTGAGTTTCATTCGGCTGTTGCTAGCAGTATATTTACTACCTAATTAGTATGCATTCTACACAGTTTCCTTAGTGAGCAAAATAAATAGATGTATTGGAGAGGCCAGCCAAAGCTGCAAATCATAGAAATTCAATGGTGGGGCAGAGAGGCATACAAACAAAATTTATGGAGAAAAGAAAAGAAAAAGGGTAAAATAGTTTAAGAAAAATACATTTGCTACCCCTGATGTTACCTTTACTGCTTGAAAAGATAAATGGAAAGTGGAGTTATATTGTAATCTTAACACATTCTTACAAGATGAATGCACAGATTCACTATAAAGCAGCAGAAAATAGAGTGTAAATGCTTTAAAAATAACACAAGCAGGTTTGACCCCTATCTTCTACATGCCTGTTCTGGGCCAGGTTCTTTACTTCCAGACATTCTTTTCTCCCTTTATACACACATTCTCTGAAGAAGGTAATATTACCTTTCGATTACAGATGAGAATAAAGATGTCAATGCTGGCGATCACTTTCTCCAAGTTCACACATCAAGTAAATATTTAATCTTAAATCTTCTTGTACAAGTTCCAGAGATTGTCTACAAATACCATACAAATTTGATCCTCACAATGTGCTTTCAAAGGGAAGACCCATTTTAAAGTAAAATGTATCTACCTTTATTATTATTGTTGTTGTTGTTATAGTACAGGAGGCCATAGTCTTTTGGGTAATGCAATAGAACTGAAATTGGACTTGTCAAGGAAGAAAAATATGGGCCCTAATTGAATGTAATTCTTAACAAAGAATTACTTATGTGCTTCTCAATGTTATATAATTTATAATCAACAATGCCATATTTACATTGTTATCTTTTACCTACATAAACATATTTTCTGTAATGCTATTTAACATTTTACCACCAAAATTAGGCAACTATTCAGAATATTTATAGTAGGTTCTAAGGACCCAAACTATACCTCCATAAGTTACCTCTCTCCTGTATCTGAACTTGGCACACAAATCTGCTTTGGTGTTATAAATTGTATCTTTAACCTAGGTGTCTGATTTTTGCCTTGACCAATATCATCCTCACTTTTTTTTTTTTTTTTTGTCGGTCATGGGGCTTGAACTCTGGGCTTGAGGACTGTCCCTCAGCTCTTCAGCGCAAGACTAGCGCTCTACCACTTGAGCCACAGTGCCAGTTCTGGTTTTCTGGTGGTTTATTGGAGATAAGAGTTTTATGGGCTTTCCTGCCAGGCTGGCTTTGAACCACAATCCTCAGATCTCAGCCTCCTGAGTAGCTAGGATTACACGCATGAGCCACAGGGGCCAGGCTCATCTTTGCATTCTTACATAAACACTAATTGCTGACATTTTATGCTATGCGTTATCATACCAGGAATAGATTTAAACTTTCTCTCCCTCTCTCTGTGTAAGGAATTCTTTAATCAGTTGTTAAGTGGGCATGATATGTGTGGAAGGTCATGTAGCCTATGAATAAGGAACAAATGAAGCCTTCAGTTTTGTGCATAACTTTAGTTCTTTTCTTCAATCTTATTTTCAGTAGTGCTAAAGAGTTTATATACCATACATTTGGCAACTCGTCTGTACCTGGCAATGAACCAGTACTTTAAATATAGCACTTCTCAAAATAGATCAAGCAGAGTGATAGCTATTCGATGATTGCATCTGGACTAAAGTAGCAAAATGATTTGCCTAAATTAAAACGTCCATCAAATGATAGATCCAGAATGTTACTGTAAGCTGGATGACTCTAAAGGGCATGTTTGAAGACCTTGCTGAATCAGGCTGACTGCTGTGTTAGAATCTTGATACTAAAGCAAGTCTTACAAAAATAACACACTTTACAATAACAATGACCATAATACCTCCTTTTCCTAATCCGTCAAACAACTAGGAAGAAAACCCAATACACAGCTAAGGAAAACCCTGCTGCACTTAAGTTAAAAACACAACCTTCATGTAGAAATTGAAATTTAATGCTTTAAAGTGTCCCTGATAAACATTAAGAAAAATGAGAGAATCCAAATGGACCTAATAACACTGCCGCTGCCATAATATAAATCAGACAAGTCATCTGTGGCAAAACCCAGACAAGTAAACTAAACCCAGTCATACTAGCAGAATCCAAGCAACATTCCAGCAACCCAAGCTGAACTCAGAATATATAGGAAGTTAAAACTTCTGTGTCATTTAGTTTTATGCTGGCATGTTAAAGTAGTCAAACAAGGATTCAATGCGTCTTAAATTTCTTTCAGTATTCAGTAACAGATTCACTAAAAGTGGTTAGCATAGCTGAGTACCAGATGTAGTGGGCTCATGCCAGTAATCCTAGCTACCTGTATTCTACAAGTTTCTCTTCAGTTTAACAAAAAAGAGAATAGAATTCTTGGAGGGTGAACACAGCATGTAGATGACTATGCAGAAGATGATGGACGAAGAAACATGGACATCAAATATTGAAGCAACTTTTGGAAACAGGAAAGGAGGGAAACCAAGGGTGATAGGATCTATACATGCTTACAGCAATCTATACTTCTTATATGAACTTAAGTATTTGTTTGAAGATTTCAAGGTAGGTTAGAAAAGAGATGCTACCTGAACAATAAAAGCCTAATATAATACCATTAGACTAGAAGGTTCCCCCTTCCCCAAAAAAGATTGGGAATAGTGGTTATACAGTAATAGTCAGATATCTAAAGTGGGCTGGGGGTAGTCAGTGGCTCACACCTGTAAATCCTAACTTAGGAAGCTGAGATCTGAGGATCACAGTTCAAAGCTAGCCCAGACAAAAAGTTTGTGAGACTCTCATCTCCAATTAGCCACCAAAAAAAAAAAAAAAAAACCCACAAGCAGGGCAGTGGCTCAAGTGGTAGAACACTAGCCTTGAGTGAAAAAAAGCAAGAAACACTGCCCAACCCTGAACTTAAGCCTCAGTGTGTCATTAAAAAAAAAAGAAGAAGAAGAAACTATTTTGTATAATAGAAACATTATAGTGAATAAAACAAAATCAGAAAGTAAATGGGTTTCTGGTTTGGAAAATGTTTCAGCACACAGAAATCATGAAAGACCCTCTAATGATTCTGCCCTCCCATTCTACGACAGTTTTTGTTTTTAGATTGATACTGAGTAACTATGACTAGGCTGTCCCTATTCACTTCAATCACATACAAATGTAGGTAGGAGAATATTTCATTTTATCACACAAATTACACAAAGGCTTTAGAAGCTTCCAAGTCATGAGTCTCATGAATAGATGTGTCACCAGAAGTAAGAAAAGTGAATAGTGACCAGTTTAGTCTCTCTGGTGGATGATGGACTCACTGAAAAGGAAAGGTAGGACAATATTTGAAAATGAGCAAGTAATTTTGTCTCCTGCATGTAAATCAGGTTTATAAAACAAAGTTCACAAACTTTAGATGATTGTTTCCTGTAAAAGAGACTGGAGTTAAAAATCTAAAAGTACATTTTTGCTTTACTATCATTCTCCAACTAACTATAAAATATATAGTTAAGGAATTCGTTAAGGAAGTTAAGGAACTTGTTTGAAACTGGTAATAATTTAGAATGGAAGAAAATATAAGTGAAATGAAAATCTCCTTTCCATTGCCAGAAAATACATTCCTGAGTAACCTGAATCATCAAGGCTTTCTAGTGAAATGAGTTTGAAACACTAACTTGTACTCACCTAATGTCAGGACAGACCTAACGAGGACTCATGCTAGGAGTGACACCATGCTAAAAGATAACCACAATATGATGAAGCTTTCTGCATGACTTTTTTTGTTCCTAACCTTTGTTTAATAAATATCATATTTATTTCACCAAAACTAATGATGGTTACAAAAATTACACATAATCATTTGCATTAGAATACATGTAACTAATAAGTAAGTCTCTTTACTTTCCTCCCGTTTACCAATCATTGAATTATCTCCCCTTGAAAGGCATGATGTGTTTAAACATCCACAACGACATCAAGTGACATCTTAGGCTCTGGGGCCCAGAGCCTAAAAGAATGAAGGCCATCTCTGCATGAAGTGAGATATTTTTCTTCTGTGGCAATTAGAAAGTCATTTTACTACAAGTTTATCAAAAGGGTGCCAACATTAAAAATAAAAAGTAGGTGACAAATTAAAGTCTGCTTTGAAATTCTTTCCCATTTTAACATTTCCCTCATCCAAAATCTACTACTTTGTTACACAAGATCCTTAAAAGAAGTATTTTATAAGATCCTATCTGTGTTAGGTAGAAAAGTATATATTTTGTAGAACTTATCTATATTCTGCTAGAAAACATGAAGAACATTTTCTTTCTTGAATCAAAATGTAATATCTGGGGGGCTGGGAAGGTGGCTCAGTGGTAGAGTGCTTGCCTTGCATGCCTGAGGCCCTGGGTTCGATTCCTCAGCACCACATAAGAAAAAAAGCCGGAAGTGGCGCTATGGCTCAAGTGGTAGAGCGCTAGCCTTGAGCTGAAGAGCTGAGGGACAGTGCCCAGGCCCAGAGTTCAGGCCCCACAACCGGACCCAAAAAAAAAAAAAAAAAAATGTAATATCTGCCTAGAATAACCAACACCGTCGGAGTGTTTATAGCAGACTCACAAATTATTGTGGTTGTGGATAACTGCCATGTGACTGTGAGAAAGAGGAGTGTTCCAGAAGGCAGAAAAGGCAGAAGTCACTCTTAGCTGCCTTATGTATGAGAAAGCTTTTACAAATAAATTTAGGTCAAGGAAAATGCAATACCATATTTATTTTGCAGCAAAGAACAGTATAGTTTGGATGTTTTTATTGATACAATGACAGACTAAATTGTATGTACTTGTCTTTTATAATACTATGTTTTAAAGTATGTATACATTGTGGAAGGACTAAATCTAGCTAATTAGCATATGCATTCAAACACATAGTAATCATTTCTGTAGGGACAACCACTCTTAGAATTTTTCAAGAACATATCATTAACTCTAATCCCCTTGTTGTGCAATAGACCTTGAACTTATTCCTCCTACCCAGCTAAAATCTATATCATTACAAAGCAAACTATTACGAACGTGAGAGAAGTTTATAAGGCATGGAGACCAGCTATGAGTGTACTGTTTTAGTCTGGATGGAGATTCTGAAAAAATGTTGCCAACTCAAACTATAAAAGAGTAGGGTGTTAGAAACTAGCCTGGAACACCAGAAAAGAAAATGAGATGCCACCACTGATTAAAATTTTTCCAGAAGTAACTTTTTCTTTTATATGCATATACTATATTTTAATCAGAATAACTGTCGCCATTCTTTTGGAATAACCATGATAATAACAAAAATAGATACAATCAACTTTTTCTTTCACAGGAGAAGCAATTATGACCAGAACTATTACTCTCATTGTTGTATTCAAATTCTACTCTCAATTAGAAAGAATTAGAATTTCACACATTTTAATATTTTCATTTGAATTATTTTACCAACTTGTCTTTTACCAAAAGGGAGTTTTCTTCTTGATACTTTCTTGTTTTGTGGTAGTGAATTTGTACTTAGAAGAACCTCACACTTGCTAGCCTCATACTTGAGCCATGCCACCAATCCTGCTTATTTCTGGTTCCTTTGGTGATGCAGTCTCATGAACTTTTCTGCCTGGGTTAGCTTCAAATCATGGTCCTTTGGATCTCAGTCATTTTACATATTATAGTCTAACCTCAAACTCAGGAACCTCCTGCATCATGGTGTATTACCATGCCCATTGGCAAAGGTTCTTTTTAAAGAATTATATATAGTTATTATGTAAATTTCTAATATATAAACTGACAAAATATTATTCCAAGTGAAAAAAAAACTTTTAATGGGAATAATTGATTAACTGTTTGCACTTAATACTTGCAGTGTGATGGATGTAGTTTAGGCCAGACTTTGAACATTCAGAGGCATTTAATAATTAGGAGTTAAATATGCAAATCCTGCATCTGCAACACAAGGAGGTGGTGGGCATTGTGCAGAACTTGAAGCTTGTGTCCAATTTCAAGGCATGTGTCTAACCATTGTGCAAGAATGAAAGTCCAAATAGGACAAGCTCCTTCCACCTAACCATGTCCCTACTCCCTGCTTCACCTACTCTGCCCCAGCTCTCTGGATTCTTGCTCATATTTCCTTGCCTTGGCCATATTCCCACCAGACAGTTATTCAAATCCAACAAGATTTAAAACATGAATAGCTTTAATTAAAAGTCAAAACTATGAATAATTAAGAAGTTTTAGTTATTGCTTTTTTTTAATAAGGCACCCACCTGAACCTCCAGTCCCAGAAGACTTTACCCATCTGTAAAGTTTGTTTCCTTAATAACTTCTCTCTGGTATAAAAGAGACAAGCTGCTTTTCAGAAAGGTACATCAGAAAGCCAGAAGGAGGGACATCATCCTTCAAATATAATTTGGAGCTTAAACAAATGTAATTAATTTTCTAGTGGTATTATGTAATTAGCAAAGCACTGTGTCATATCTTAAGAATAGCTCACAGCTATTAGTTTGTATTAGAAACCAAAAACTTTCATTGTACTTTATATATATATATATATATATATTACTTGAAATAATATTCATAATACACAATTAGGTCATCTTTTTACTTAATTTTATAAATAAGGAAAAAAATCATCTACAGTAGAAACGTATTCTTGTTCTATTTTCTTTGTCTGTCTGTCTCCCTTTCTCACTCTCACTTTGTACATAGGGGTGCTTCAGAGTACATTGGTTATAAAGAGGAGTGCTGATGGTAGGATTTTTATCTATACAATAAGGTACTTTGATCAAACTCACCCCTTGTATTTTTCTTTCTTATCCTTCTTCTTAATTTTAATGATTAAATAATTTACTATGTTCATTATCTTACTTTTATATACACTTATGAAGCACTACAGTTATATTCACGCTCTTCACACTGTCTTTTACCCTTTCTCTCCCTTCCCATTGTCTTCTTCCCCAGATACTTAGATCTACTGTATATCTAGAATTATCTCAGCACTTCCCTAGGAGTCAAAATTAAAGCAAACAAACAAAAAAGACTCCCTAGTAATTTGCATGCTCCTTCAGAAGAATAGATTCATAGAGACTGTTTATATTTAGAAAGCAATTTGACAATCCATTTCTCCAACATTATCAATTTTCTCATTCCTCATTTAATAAAATGCCCAAAAATGTGGTTACCAATGGTAATGACATTACATATGATCCAAATATATTCACCTGACATGATTAAAAATCATAAGTGAAGAGCAAAGTACCAATGAAAATCCACCATACTACTTCATGGATAAAATATTCATTTGTGTACTAGCTCTCTAGATCTTATTCAAAGATGCCATATGGAAGAAAATTGATTTGACCTTTTGATGTAAGTATAAAATGCCACAGTCATTGTTTTAATTCCAAATGTGTCCATTATTTTGCTGTTCACACAAAGAATTTAACCTCTGCAATTATTGTTAGAAGAAAAATTATACTGGCCTTTTAAAAAATAAAAGAACATTTCTATTAGCTGACATTTGATATTTCTCATCCAGTGGCATGTGTGTGTGTGTGTGTGTGTGTGTGTGTGTGTGTATACGTATGTTTGAAAACCAATGGTTCTAAACTGTCAACACATCATTGTAAAAGTTAAGTCACAAGGTCTGTTTTCTTAGTAAACAGAAGCCATTTTAGATCGGTTGCTTTATTAATCATAGAAAATGGTATTGGTCTAGGTTTTTGCATATCCAAATAAAGAAAAGCAAGTCTCGAATATGTAAGAGGAAGGACTCTATTGGCTGAGTTAACAAGGACTAGAAGTTAGGAAGCACAACAGTGGATACTGGGCACTGGGCCTACATTTGAGGGAGACAGACAGCATCAATTCTCTCTACATAGTTTTATGAAGACAAAATGCCTTTACGCTTTCCTCTTTTAGAAAGATCAAGCAGTAGGGTTATTCTAATTAAAAAATAATATATGTACTACTCAAATACTATTATGAAACCCACTAGTACAATTATTACTTAGTAAAAAAAATTGAGTGACAGGAAAATATAACTGGCTCTGTTAGAAAGTGTCTATTGGTGGGGGAGAGAAGGGCAATCAAAGAAGATGAATGATGATGAGTATGGTCAAAGTACTTTATTTATATATAGGAAGATAGTTGCATATATTAAATCTGTTGAAAGTACTTAAGATGGGAAGGGAGAAGAGCATGGGAGAATGAGTACAGGATGAGTTGATCAGGGTATACAGTATACACATATGGAAATATGAAATACCATCTTGCACAACTAATGATTGCAAACAATAAAAAAAACTTTAAAACAATGTCTCTTTCAGGGGCTGGGAAGGTGGCTCAGTGGTAAATATATGGTAAGTATTTTCTGAATATCAAGGTACTATATAGATGTCAGTTATATAATATTGATCTCCAAATTGAGTTGTCAACCTTCTTTACCACAAATTGGGTCAGTGCTCTACCTGGCCAGGCAGAACTCAGAATGCTGTGCTTTCTCTTCTATGTGAACAAAGAGATCCAGGCCAGAGGCCCTTCTCACAGTTCTCTTTCCTCATTCTTGCCCTGAACACTCCTAGCACAGTGCAAAGAGGAAAGGATAGACATACATAGGACTGGTTGGTACACAATATTTCCTCCATCCTTTTGCCACTGACAGAAATGAAAGCTCCCAATGATGCCTTCACATTTTTTTAAATCTATGAAATAATCCATATGACAGAATAATTCAAAACACAGTGTATAATTACTGAGTCAGCTCCAAGTGGACAACAATCCAGTAAGGCTGGATTTTGTGAGTGTATCCTACTTCTTGCCAAACTAATACACAATGCTTAGCGAACGCGATGGCCTGCAAAACTTTGTAGCCAAACTTCATATATGATAAGGGAGACAAATTGAAAGTGGAAATCATTTAGAGTTGAAATACCAAAACATCAGCATAAATTCTGTGTGAGTGATACTTTCCCAAAATGGATTCATGTTGGTATATGAACTGAGAATGGAGGTATTCTACAAAAGCAGCTTTTTAAAAAAATTGTTATTATAAAGGTGAGGTACAGAGGGGTTACAGCTACATAAGTCAGGTAAAGATTATATTACTTTTTGGACACTGTCACCCTTTCCCTCACTCCCTGCCAGTTTTTCCCTCCCATCTCTATCCATTAGTTGTATAGTTGATTGTCAACATAGTATCTAATATCACTGCTACATTTGTTCACCCCTTGTCCAACCCTTTCTGTGCCCCTTTTACCCTCTCAAAGACAGACAAACAAAAACAGAACAAACAAGACAAAAATTAAAGAAATGAAAAGAAACAAACAAAAAGACAGCAACAAAGAAAAAACCTCTTGTTTCCATTCCTGGAGTTCATTTTGATAAATATATTTTGTATGATCCGATACACATGGGCATTGTACCTTTCTGTTCCTCTAAGAGTGTTGTCTTTGGTCTCATTGAGTGTGAATGCCTAGAGACCTGCATAATTTATCATGTCCAAGGATAGTTTAGATCTAGCTTCTTCATGAGAGAACACATACACCATTTGTGTCTCTAAGCTTGGTTAACCACATAAACAGCTTTTAAGATAATTTGTGTCTTTTGACAACCTGACTTTTATCTTAATTCTCTTTTATTCTACTTTCTATTTTTTTTGGTCCGGTCATGGGGCCTGAACTCTGGGCCTGGGCGCTGTCCCTCAGCTCTTCAGCTCAAGGCTAGCACTCTACCACTTGAGCCACAGTGCCACTTCTGGCTTTTTTTCATTTTGCTTATATGGTACTGTGGAATCGAACCCAGGGCCTAATGCATGCAAGGCAAGCACTCTACCACTGAGCCACCTTCCCAGCCCCTACTTTCTGTTTTTTTACATCTTTCATGAACATGCATTTGTTGTACCAAGGATTTGTATGCACACATGCAACATCAATTACTGTTGTCCACTTCCCTTCTGAAAACATGGCCATTGTTCTAATATATACATATAATATTTTGAACACTTTCACACACACCCCGACTTACACCTCTCCTTCCTCCCTATCACATCTCATGGATCCTTACTCTCAAATGTACCTGTTTTGCCAGCCTGTCACTTATTTTTTAAAAGTTTTATTGTAAAGTTGCTATACAGAAGGGTTACCCTTACATAAGTCAGGCAATGAGTACAGTTCGTTTTGAACCGTGTAAACACTTCTCTCATTTTCTGCCAGCGTTTTCCTATCCTGACCCCATTCTACCCAAATTGTATAGTTCATTGCCAACATAGTGTCTAGTGAGTATCACTGCTGAATTGGTTCACCCTTTGTCTTACTGTTTCTGTGCTTTCCCCTTCCCCTCCCCAAATCAGATAAACATCTAAAAGACAAAGGGTACAGAACCATTCATACAGAGGGGTTACAATCACATGAGCAAGGTAATGAGTACATTTCTTATCAAGCATTGTTGCCTTCTCCTTTGTTTATCCCCTACCATCCCTTCCCTCCCATCTAAACAACTACACTCCCTCCCCTACCTTCTGCCTAAATTGTAAAGTTCATTTTTTGACATAGTGTCTTGTACATCTCATTGTTGCAATGGGTCAACCTCTATCCCTATTTAAACATTTTGTCTTTTCCCTTCCCCTCCATAAATTATATCAACATCAAATACAGTGAAAACGGGGTATGTGTGGGGGAGAGACATACAAAGCAACAAAAAAAAATCACATGGTAGCTTATAAATACACTAGAAACAATAACAAGAAAGAAAAAAAAACACTTGTGTCCTTATCTTGGGGTCATTTCACCTAACATCATCTTTTCTGACCTTTTCTGCTTGTCCTAGATGTATACTAGTTATTGCAAATAAGAGAAACCATGGGACCTATGTTTCTTTGGGCCTGGCTTACTTCACTTAATATAATTTTTTCTAAGTCTTTGCATTTCCTAACAAATGAGGCAATGTCATTCTTTCTGATGGAGGCATAGAATTCCATTGTGTATCTATACCACATTTCCTTGATCCATTCATCTACTGAGAGGCTTCTGGGTTGGGTTCCATATCTTAGCTATGGTAAATAATGCTGCAATAAACATAGTTGTGCTGGTAGCTTTAGTATGGTCTTGTTTATGATCATTCTAGTAAATGACCAAAATTGGGATTGCTGGGTCATAGGGGAGCACTATGTGGAATCTTCTGAGGAACCTCCATGCTACTTTCCAAAGTGGTTGAACAAGTTTACACTCCCACCAACAATGCAGTAAGGTTCCCTTCTGGCCACATCCCCTCCAGCACCTGTTGTTATTAGAGTTCTTGATTATAGCCATTCTAACTGGAGTGAGGTGGAATCTCAATGTTGTTTTGATTTGCATTTTGTTTATGGCAAGAAAGTTTGAGCATTTCTTCATGTGTCTATTGGCCATCCTTCTTTCCTCTTCAGAGAAGTTTCTCTTTAAGTCTTTCGCCCACTTATTTACTGGTCAGTTGTTTCTTTGAGAATTTGTTGCTGGGGGATTTAATTTTTTGAGTTCCAGGTATATTTTACATATGAGACCCTTGTCCTTTGAATGGCTAGTGAAGATCTTCTCCCAATCTGTGGGCTTTCTCTCGATCTTTCTAGCTATGTCCTTTGCCATGCAGAAGCTCTGCAACTTCATGCATCCCATTTGTCCAATCTTTCTTTGATTTGTTGTGTTTCCGGGCCTCTATTAAGAAAATTTCAGCCTGTGCCAAGGAGACCTAGGGTTTCTCCTATTCCATCCTGTATGTTTTCAGAGTGTCTTCTTTGACTCTGAGATCTTTGATCCATTTGGATCAAAGTTCAGGGCTATATATAAGGATCTAGCTCTAGTTTTCTACAACTGATTAACCAATTTTGCCAGCACCATTTACTGAAGTGGCTGTCTTTCTTCCATTGTATTTTTTTAGCTCCCTTATTGAAGATTAGGTGGCTATAGGTCTGTGGATTCATTTCTGGATTTTCAATTCTATTCCATTGGTTCTGAGGTCTGTTCTTGTGCCAGTACCAAGCTGTTTTGAGTACTATGGCTTTGTAGTAGAGTTTGAAATTTGGTATTGATATTCCTCCAGCACTGTATTGTCACCCATTTTTAAGGACTGGATTCCACATATGGGAGACAACAAGTCACCTTTATTTTTCTCATTGTAGCTTATTTCATAAACATGCTCATCTCTAGTTCTATCCATTTTCAGCAAACAACATAATTTCATTTTTCTTTATGGCCAAATAATGCTGTTACATTTTTCATCTATATCATATTTTCTTTTCTAATTCTTTTGTAATTTATTTTTACCTTTAAATAGTTGTACAAAGGAGCTGCCACTTAATAAAGCAGTGTATAAATACAGTGCTTCTTGATCAATGTCACCTCTTTCAACATTCTCACCCATCCCTCTGAATCCACCCCTTCCCTCACTTGTTACCTTTAAGTAGTTGTATGAAGAAGTTTCCATTAAACAAATCAGTTTATAAGTAAAAATCAATTGTATCAAGGAACTTTATTTATTTATGATATACCTATAATATACTTGAAACAATTACTTAATGCTTCTCACTTCTCTGCCCTCCTTTGAAATAATTTTTGGTCAGTTCAAAATAAATTCTTTCTACATATAAATTTGGCATCTGAGTAAACCTTGAAAAAGGTCCAGCTGTTATTCTCTCTACCCTCAGCCTGATGCAGAATGACTTCCCTGCTTCCCAACAGTAGACTTTTTTTAAATAGGCACTTAGAATCACTATTTATCTCTTCAGTCTGCTAGACATATTAGAATTATAGTTGTAGCCTAATTTTAATCAAGTCTATTTCCTTAAAGTATCTTAGTTCTGCATTAAATAGAACAGTAAGTTTCCTATCATTAGCTCATTATGTAGATGATATAGGTATAGATATGAACATATTTTGGTGGTACTGAAGTTTGAACTTGGGGCTTGTGCTTGCTTGGAAGGCTCTATCACCTAAATCATATCCTCAGAGTTATTTTCTCACTTGTAATTCCCTGAGATGATATGGTTTTTGTTTTGGAGAATTATATGATAAGAATACAAGAGCAAATTTACAAATGACTTCCCCTTTCTGGCATCTGACGCTACTTCATGCAAAGTAATCTTATGTAATTGTCTTTTTTCCTATCATCACCTTGTTCATAGAAATTTAAATACACAGTATTTATTATAAATTCTGAGAAACTTGTACCATTGTTTCTACTTCCCATGTTGATCTTTTTCATGACAAATGTGATAACTATTGCAAAAACCTGAAAACTAGAGACATAAATAATGAGAAAATCGAAGTCCCCCCTATCATCAGTGTAATTACAGCTCTCCTGGTCTCCCTCTTTCCTCCTCCTTCTCGAGCCACTTCCCGGAGAGTACAGCACACTGACCACTGATGACAATGGATGTAAGCCATTACAGAATGTACCCACAGCTCTATGTAGGTGTGTCATGTGTATTTTTAACTTCTGTTTCATTTCTCATATATTTAAAGGCAATTACCATTCCAAGGTATGGATATATTATAATTTACTAAACCAAGCATAGATATTATCTGGTCCGGGAATGCAGAAGAATGCTGCAAAGGACATTATTACATCTGTCTACTTTGGCACTGCAGAAGAATATATATTCCCTACCAACTTTTTGATGTGGTGCTTCTAATTTATTATCAAACAGGAATCTGGAGAATCAAGAGATTAGAATGCTACATAAAATGAAAAATGTGTTTTGAGATATTAAGGGTTAATGTATTGGACAGATTTATGTTTTAGATTCTAGGCTTCATAAATTCATCCCTTCTCAATGCTAAAGCTTTCTACTTTCTTCTGAAGTTTTAATTTTTCTGGGACATACAGGGTAGCAGCTTAACATCACTGCCAAACACCACTACTACTTCTTCTTCTTCTTCTTTTTTGTCGATTGTGGGGCTTGAACTCTGGGCTTGGGCGCTATCCCTGTGCTCTTCAGCTCAAGGCTAATGCTCTACCACTTGAGCCACAGCACCACTTCCGGTTTTCTAGTGGTTGATTGGACATAAGAGTCTCAGGGACTTTCTTGCCCAGGCTGGCTTTGTACCGTGATCCTCAGATCTCAGCCTCCTGAGTAGCTAGGATTACAGGCATGAGCCACCAGTGCCTGGCCCAAACACTTCTTAAACACCATCCTTGTTAGGAAATAAGCTCTCTTTGGGCATATGAAAAGGAATGGAATATAGTTCATTCCATACAATAATTAAAATGACAATCACATTGCTAATTTAAGGAAACAAGTCTCAAAACAGTTAATTTTCTTTAAAAATTATTTTGTGTATCAAAATTTATTCTGAGAGCTAATATATTGGTTTTGTAGCTACAAAACGGAATTGTGTGTTTTCTTTACCATATTTTGCATTGGTTTTCTTTCTGTATTTTCTTACTTCTTCTTGGTTTATCATTGAATTTGAACTATTGTTCCTAATTCTTCACTATCCTACTACAGAAACACACACACACACACACACACACACATTCATGTACATAGTTTCACCTGACCTTGTGGTAGCAGGTTTGAGGCTACAATATTTGTCCTGTCTTGGACTATGAAAAGTTGGAAGGTGAAATGTAAGTAGTATAGGCTGAAATGCACTTACATAGATGATGTTGAATGCTAGTCTTCCCTAGAAAAGATTTCTATGAAGTTTAGACCAGATTTCTTGCACTACATTGAATATATGTGTTAATACCATCTAATAGTATTCAAATATGAATTACTGGTAGTAACATCCCTCTGTCATTGCACTTTTAATCATATCATTTTAACTACTTTATACTTTTACTACTATGTAAGAGGAACACTTTAAATAGAAATTTCCAAACTACTTCTCTGGGTCACTAGACAGGTTTTTGGTTGAAAGGAGGGCTTAGATTTCCTCTTCATGATAAAAGCTACATAAAAACTTCCTGCAGGTAGCTATATGTTAGCTACTTTGTAAAGGAATCCCAAGGCTACACATTCTGCCCCAGAGTGATATTTCCTTTTCTTTCTGTTTAGTTTACATAGTTAAACATTTTTGTATCTACATATCTACTAGGCACTTCTTTCTATGCATATCAAGAGGGACCAGTTCATGTTGATTAGTTTGACAATAACTCAAAGTTAATCAAACATGCTGTCTGAGTAAGTCATTTAGACACAGGGAAAATAAGTAAAAAGCACCAGCAGAAACTATAGAAAGGAAAAATAACAATCTCTCAAGTACTTCGTGTAAAAACCCTACCAGGCATGGGTAGTTGATATCACTGTTTCACCAAACAATTATTCATTAAACCCTTCAATATCCTGCATTTGGGGGAATCAAAGGAAACAAAAATTGAATTTGAGAACCTGGAGGTTCAAAAGGAAATATGTAATATGTACACAAAAATAAATCATAAATAACAAGAGTGAAAGGATCAAGAGAGAAGTAGAACAGTTTGATGGCCAAAAAGATCAATATGGCTGAGTGGAAAGGGAAATTGAAAGTAAGCTTTGAAGAAGTAAGTTCTTCCTGCTTGCCTCTTCCTTTTTCTTTACTTCATTCTACAAATATTTATTGAACATCTTCTCCAGGCATTGATTTGTGCTGGAGAGTGGTACTGAACAAGACAGACCTCACCCTACTTTTATGGAGATGACATTCTGGCATGGATAGGGTGGTAGGGAAAGAATGAGTAAATAAAAGTTTTCGGCAGCAAAATTATCATAAATATAAGGCACAATCTAGGGACAAGGAGTGATTTGTTGAGGAAGAGTTTTAGATTCAAAGTGATGGATGGTAGATAAGGAATTAAGGTGGCTTTGCAGTAGATCTGACTGAAAAGGGGCAGTAAGTCAAAGAGCATGGCCTTGCATTTTGTAAAATGACAGGAAGCCACTGCAATGTCATTGCAGGTAAGAGAGAAGGTGATAGGGAGGTGCCAGGTATAATAGGGAGATCCTGAAAAGATTTCAGCAAATGGTTAGTATGATCTGACTTAATTTAAAATGTTAGAACAAGTAGGTGGAAATAGATCTTTATAGAGCAAGAGTGGAAGCAAAGAGTCCACATAAGGTCCCTGCTTAAAAAAAAAGGAAATGAAGGTAGCTTGGTCTAGGATGCTGGCAGGTAAGCAATAAAAGGAGTCCAGTTTTGCACATATTTTGAAACCACAATAAGAGTTTCTAATGGATGAAATTCTAGGATTGGAATACAGGAAATGTGAAAGAAGACATTTTGAGGGAAGACCCCTGAGGCTTTATAAGGATGAATAAGAAGCAAATATGGAGCTGAAGGTGCTACCCTTGAGAAAAAAAAGGTCAGGGACCGTGCCTAAGCCTTTAGTTCAAGCCCCAGAATGGGGGAGGAGAGGGGGATAGAAGGAGGAAGGAAGAGGGTGGAAGGAGGGAGGGAAGGAATGGAATTATGAGATAAGTTTCTCTGATGTAGTTCTATACTAGAGTCCTAGAGCATCACTGTTGATTTAGGAAAATAAAAACTTTTTTAGGATTAATTTTATTTAGTTAAAATAGATTAAAAACAGACTGTGTAAAAGCATTAGAATTCTCAATAATTTACTATTATTTACATTAGCAAATACCAGCCATTAGTAGACAAGGAGATGAGGACAGACCTTCTCCTGCGGTACAGCTGGGGCTATACGTTCCTCCCCCTTCCCTTCCATTACTCTTTATCAGGCCAGCTGTGTTGTTGAACTTTAGACCCTTGACTGTAGTGACAGCCATATACCCAGCACAAAAAGGCTGGCAGGGGCTAGCAGTCAGGGTAGGATTCCTTTCCTCTTGAGAAGACACTCACCTCTTGGGTCAAGTTCATGGTCCACTTAATTGCGAGTAATCTTCATCTCTCTAGAGCCATAACTTCTACTTGTGCATGATCTTCTGTGAAGAAGTTTCCAGGGAGAAGATGACCAAAAAAACCCCACAACAGAAACCACTCATTCTGGTTCCCAGGGACGCCCTGCACCCCTAAAATGTTGAAAATTTTAAAACAAAAGCTCCTCTATCTGTTCTTTCTATCATGCTGGGTGTCTGGTTCCAATTAAACAAAGGAAGAAGCTGTGCAGAAGCGCACCTCAGACCCACTTTCCTCTTCTGCAACCACAGAAATCAAGGGAGGAGGACTACTTAAATATGCATGCTGCTCCCTCGTCATGTTTTTTTAATCCCTCCTGGACCTGGGTGCATTTTATATTGGGTAATTTAAAAAAAAACACAACAATCATTGTAATGTTTAATAGAATTTAATGAAGTCAATATTGAAGCTAAAGAAATAATATAATTGGTTGGATTCCTAGGAAATTCACCTATGGAATCAGTGCAATCAAGTGCATTGTATGCTAATGCAAAAATAAAACTAAGTAAAACAAAGTAAAAATAGCATAAAGAAGGTGGTCACAAAAGCATGTTCTCATGCTTAAGACTAGGAGAAAGAAATACTGTATTAAGATATGAAATGTACAGAACATTCCTAGATCATATTGTAGTCATTACCTTTTTTAATGCTTTCCCTTTAATAAACTTTTTATAAGAATTGCAAATAAAGAAAATGTTTACTGGTTAAAAAATAAAAAGGAACACCTATATTTTTAATGTGTTTGTGCCAGTCCTGGGGTTTAATCTTGTGGCCTGTGTACTATTCCTGAGCTCTTTTCTTCAGGGCTAGTATTCTACCACATGAGCTACATCTCCACTTTCAAGTTTTAGTGGTTAATTGGAAATAAGAGTCTCTTAAGATTTTTCCTGCCCTGGCTGGCTCAAACCGTGATTGTCAAATCTCAGTCTCCTGAATAGCTAGAGTTACAAGCATGAACCACTGGCACCAAACTCATTTGTACTATTAATGTACAATAATAATTTCTTTAATTTTTTCTAATAAATATAAAAGCAATGATAAAATTAGGACATTCATTTTCAATATCGAATAAATTAGCAGAATCATTAAGAATCAATTGTTAACCATAAGCAAAATAAAGAAATAAAATTATGTAAGACCCAAGAGAGCACAACACCAAATAAGAAATAGACTGGATAAAACAAAAAAAAAAAGAAAATCAAACTTGCTTCCACCCAGCTGACATTATTGCTGGAAACTCGGAGACCCGAAAAACATGATAAACTACATCCACAGGGATGCCATCATTAAAATCTAGACTGAGAAAATTGACAGTACAGATGACCAGGCTTCTTCAACATTTACTCAATACATGGAGAAAAAGAGAGAGGAACAATGATGAGAAACTATAGATTAAAAAGACATAAATACATATTGGACATGTGAAGGAATTCGGGTATATTGAAAACAAGCAAAATCAAAACGTGTGGGGGATGACTGACAAGTTGAGTCCTGGCACACTATTCATGCCACTAGAAAATCTGGAAGTCTATATGGAATTTCATCTATGGAGTCAATGAGTGGATGTTGATGACTACGGTAAAATAACCCTGGGGAAGGAAAAGGAATGAGGATATAGAAGAACACAGCTGAAGGGGTCCATGGACACACGAGGGGCTTGAAATGATCAAATTAACCTTTAACTTACTAAAATTACACTCCTCTGTGCACTTTTGCACCAGTTTGATACTTTTACAATTAAAATGAAAAGGAAGGGCTGGAAGGTGGCTCAGTGGTAGAGCGCTTGCCTTGCATGCATGAGGCCCTGGGTTCAATTCCTCAGCACCACATAAGCAAAAAGAAAAAAGCCCGAAGTGGCGCTGTGGCTCAAGTGGTAGAGTGCTAGCCTTGAGCTGAAGTGCTCAGGGACAGCACCCAGGCCCAGAGTTCAGGCCCCACGAAATAAAATTAAATTAAATTTAAAAAAATAAATAAATAAATAAAAATAAAAAAAAACATAAAAATAAAAAATAAAATAAAATGAAAAGGAACTCACAACTACTACTGTGAATGCAATTCAATTCATAAGTTACTTCTTTTGTATATAAAATTTACATATATATAACAATTTTAAAAGACTTGAAATTTTTCAATTAGCATATCCATCTGGGTTTTGTTGTCATCAAATCATATTACATTTTCAGGTACTCAGTTGTACATTTGACATTGCAATTTAACCAACGATTTCAATTACAAACCAAAAGAAATATTCTCATACTAAAGGCACATCTAAGATCACATACCAGTAGTAAATGAAATGGCATATTATCATCCAGAAATAAAATAAAGCTATGATAAAGCTATATTTCAAATTGAAAGTTTGTTTTAGGATGGAAACAGACAAACAAGGAGGTGTGTGTGTGTGTGTGTGTGTGTGAGCGCACGCGTGCGCGCGCGTGCACGCATGCACGCGCACGTGCTAATGAGAAACAGCATTATGAAAGCCTAAAAATAAGACCTAAAAAGTATATTTTTAGCCAGGCACTGTTGGCTTAGACCTGTAATCCTATCTTCTCTGGAAAGTGAAATCTGAGGATCACAGTTCGAAGCCAGACAGGAAAGTTTGTGAGACTCTTATCTCCACTAAAGCCAGAATGGAGCTGTGGTTCAAGTGGTAGGACACTGGTTTTGAACACAAAGGCTCAGGGACAGAGCCCAGGCTCAGAGTTCAAGACATACATACATACAAACATACATACATACATACATACATACAAAGATACATACATACATACATTTTAAAGTGCTATTTCGTCAACTCTATCTATTTTAAAATTCTAACAGTGCACGTACATATAGTTCTGTTAACTCACCTGAAAATGTTTTTAACACTTTAAAGTATTTTGCCAATAAGCATTACATCTGACTTTTAAATTACTAAAATTATAGGAAGCTGGAGAACACTGATTAGCACAGAAATTTTATTCTTGCATTTCATTTTTCAAAATTTTTAACTCTCAGGATCTCTAAATGAATACATTTCTAAAATGGTCTTGTGCAACTGTGCCATAATTGCAAAATCTTTGGAAGAAGCATCTCTTTCACTCCAAGCAAATGAAGGAAAAACAGCAGAAGCAGCACTGTGCAGCAGAGAGAGCACTGACACAGGAATCGATGGAAATGGCTTCTAATTCCCTCAAGAATTACCCGTATGTTATATGTTTACCCAGAGTTTACTTTTTCTATTATCACCATAATGCAAACACTTATGGTTTCTACAAGGACATTCAGTTTTTTTTAATGGCACTATTTCCCCATATTTATAATAAAGTGATTGAAACAGTATTAGGGTTTACAGGTTGTTATTTTTTTTGGTTTTTTTGTTTTGCTTTTTTTCTTGTTGGTGGTGGTAGTGGTAGTGGTCATGGGGCTTGAACTCTGGGCCTGGACACTGTCCCTAAGCAATTCAGCTCAAGGCAAGCACTCTACCACTTGAGCCACAACATCACTTCTGGCTTTCTTGTGGTTAATTGGAGATAAGAGTCTCATGAACTTTCCTGCCCAGGCTGGCTTTGAACCATGATCCTCAGATCTCAGCTCCTGAGTAGCTAAGATTACAGGCATGAGCCACCGGCAACCAGCGAGAGGTTCTGTTTGAATGTCATGAAAAGTAGGGTATAATTATTTAGCTAACAGAGTTTCTGCACAATTCATCAGTAAACTTTGATTTTTCTTTTAGCTAGGAATTCACTGCAGAACTGTAAATAAGAAGCTTATTTTGAAATGGAAAATAGCTGGTTTAGTGATATAAATTAGTAAAAAAAAATAAAAATCATCTCCTACATTGTATTTTCCAGAATGGAGATCAGAGAGATACTTGAGTCCATGAGTCTGGAAACTGACAAAGCAGAACAAGAGTGTCAAGAAGGGAAAATGCTTGTAATTAACAACAGCATAGAGATCTGTCTTGGCTCTCATATCTGGTCATAAACAAGACACTTTAGGAGCCAGAGCTTAGCACAGTAGTGCATGTCTGTAATCCCAATAATTTAGGACAGAGATAGGAGGCTTGCATATAGATATAGAAAGCAATGTAACAAAATAGTCATGCTCTACTTTGTTATATTGCTCCTTATATATCTATTTTCTTATATTGCATACCCAGAGATAAATCCACATGGTATTTGACAAGGATGCCAAGAACACAAAGGAAGTTGTGTCAACAAATGTGTCTAGGAAAACTCATAAAGATGTATGAAATGGTAAAATTATATGCCCCCCCAAAAAATTAAATGACATAAACTATGATTCCAAATGATCAAACTTACTGAGGAAAGCCTAAAGGGGAAAGCTTCACAATACAGACATTAGCAAGGATTTCACAGACTAAATATCAAAAGTATAAGAAACAAAACTAAAATAAATGAATGAGATTATATCAAAGTAAAAATGCTTCTGTATGGGAAAGGAATCCATCAACACTTAAGGAAAACAGTCAATTTATGGAGTAAGAGAAAATACTTGCAGGGCTGGGAAGGTGGCTCAGTGGTAGAGCGCTTGCCTTGCATGCATGAGGCCCTGGGTTCGATTCCTCAGCACCACATAAGCAAAAAGAAAAAAGCCAGAAGTGGCGCTGTTGCTTAAGTGGTAGAACGCTAGCCTTGAGCTGAAGAGCTGAGGGACAGCACCCAGGCCCAGAGTTCAAGGCCCCACAACCGGACCCAAAAAAAACGAAAAAAAAAAAATCTGAAGCTCACTAGCAAATAAGCAAAAATTGAATAACCCACTAAACAGTGCAAATAACTTCAATAGACATTTTTCCCAGGAAGAAATACAAAGGATCACAGATATGTGAGAGATACACAGTGTCACTAATTATGAGAAACATTTAAATCAAAGCTACAATATTTTTAGGATGTGTATTAACAAAGACAAATGTAAAATGTTGGCCTATGGGGAAACTGGAACTTTTTCAAACTGTTGAAGGAAAACAAAATGTTATAGCCAATTATGGAAAACAGCATGGTGGTACCTCCAAAGTAAAATAAATAAATAAATATACAT
This sequence comes from Dipodomys ordii, assembly GCF_000151885.1. NCBI lineage: Eukaryota > Metazoa > Chordata > Mammalia > Rodentia > Heteromyidae > Dipodomys > Dipodomys ordii. The sequence continues at coordinate 35,233,427 of NW_012267221.1, read as the reverse complement.
ATATATATATATATATATACATATATATATATGAGTGACCCCAGTTATCTGGGACATATTGGTAGAAGAATCCCAGTCTAAGTCCATCCCAAATAAAAGCACAAATCTTACCCAAATAAGGCAAAGAAAAAGGACTGGGTAATTTTCTCAAAGGATAGAATGCTTAGCTAGTAATCATAAGAGCCTGACTTCAAACCTCAGTAACACTAAAAATGAAAGCTAACAACAATAAATGTACAACTACTATCGAATACAGCAATTTTACTTCTGGTTATTTATGCAAGGTAACTAAAACATGGATCTTGAAAAGATTTCAGCACTCCCATATATATTGTAGCACTCTCCCAATAACCCCTATGGGGGAAACAGTCTCAGTGCCCACCAGGCTGAAAAAGAACATGAGATATAATTCATCTCATTCAGTGTCATAAACAAGGAGATTCTACCATGTAAGTAACATGGCTGAAACTTGCCTATGTTGTGCTAAGTAAACCCCATATAAATACTGAATGATTCCATTAACTGAGCTATCTAAAATAGGTAAATTCACAGAATCACAAGATGAGATGTCTGTGCTAGCAACTGATGATGGGGGGTGGGGAGAGAATGAATGATGGACATACATGCATAGCATTTCAGCAATGCAGGTGAACAGGCTCCAGGTATGTGCTGCACAATTGTACCTAATGGTTGACAGTAACTAAACTTAAAAGATTATGAGTGTAGGTAAGTGACAGCATAGCTGTCATTGCTCAAACAATCCTCTTAACCCAGAATAGGGTATAGCTGGGTCTACAGGCACATGACACCAAACTCAGCCAACAGCAATTCTTTATAAACACAACGAGCCATACTTCAAAAGCTTCTAGTACCCTCCCAGAAACAATCTCAATTAAAAAGCAGCCACATCATGTCCTAAGTGATAATGGAAAAGCAATTTTCTGTCATGAGCAAGACAAGGCAACAAAAGCAACCACAGTGACGATCCTCTGACAGCACAATAGTGATAAAACAATTATTCATTTTTGTTCTGGTAAATAGCTTTTGGTTACATTCACTCCAATTGTCCCATGGTACAACTGTAGTTGAAAAGGTATTTATAAAACTCCCTGATGTAGGCAGAGAATTTCATAGGCATTTTAAGCTACTTAAAAAAAGAGGACATACTAATATTTTTTTCAAAAATTCAATCTCTATTGTGACATGCATGGCATTTACTGCAGAATGAATAAAGCCAAGGAGACATGAAAAGTAAATGTTCAAAGTATGCTTACCTAACTCTTTCTGATTAAGTGCAGGGAATGTTTCCGAGCTTTCTGTTCATCTTTCCAGTAAATGCCATTCATACATTCAAGTGCATGCTATCTGTGGCCTGTTTTCAAACAAGACAAATTCTTGCTCTAAATAATCAGTCTTCTTTCCCAGTATGTGAACACAAAGCTCACAAATTGATACAAGTGAACTAAAACTGTGATAGATGCACATTTCCAATCCATGTCTTCTATCACAACACTAAAAAGCATGATATTGCACTGGACACCAGTGTCTCATGCCTATAATCCTAGCTACTCAGGAGGCTGAGATCTAAGGATCATGTTTAACCCTAGCCTAGGCAGGAAAGTGCATAAGACTCTCATTTCCAATTAACTACCCACAAGCTGGAAGTGGGGCTGTGGCTCAAGTTCAGTGACAGTGTCCAGGCCCTGAGTTCAAGCCCCAGACCCAACACAATACAGAAAAAAATAAATATTTCATCTCAAAAAGTAAAGTAGCGTAGGGGGAAAGGAAAATGGCAGGTAAGAATTTATTGTATATACCACAGATTTGAAAAATATAAGGGAAGGGATGGGTCGAAGTGGGGATGAAGATATTGAAGACATGACACAGATCAAAATACAATAAGTAAAAATGAACAAATAAACACATTTTTAAAGTTGCAATATGTATAGCTTTGTCAAATGGCAAAAAAATAAATACATAACTTAAAAATTAAGAAAAGAGAGAGAAGAAAGTAGATACTAATGTTGAAAGGGGTAACATTGATCAAGATGCTCTGTATTCATAAACTGCTTTTTGTGAATGGCAACTCCTTTGGACAACTACTTAAAGATAATTAAAATATTCAGAAAAAAATAAAACTGCTTACATTTTAAAGTAATTGTTGGAAAGGTACACTCAAACTATAAATATACTACTTTTTTCTAGATATTTGGCCTTCCTCTTTCATTGGAAAAAAAAGATATACTTCCATATCAGTTAGTCAGAGAATGGACAAAAGATTTTCAGCAAATGGTTTTGTAAGTCAGGAGACTTCCGCTACCAGAGCACTGGGGAGCTTAGTTTTATCACTGTAGATGATGGGGCTCCGTTTTAACTAAGAATGGATAGACTCAGCCTAAGTTAGAGATATTCTGAAAGAAAGTATTGTCCTTTCATTCCTATTCTACCACCTGGTTTCAAAACTGAATTTATATGTCCCTTCAGGTTTTAACATTTTTTTTGTTTTGCTTTTAGCCCATGATAAGAGATGAATGCACTGACCAGTGGAGAATTTTCAACAGCTGCAAGTTTAATTAACTTTAATCACCTACTCCTTCTTCTATTCTTTGTTTTTCCAATTGCAGCCATTTTTTCCCTATCAATTTGCTCCACATTGACATAGATTTCAATAGATATTAACATTTTCTCCAAACTTATTTTACTTTGAAATTTTCTGGAGCAGCAGAATAAGTGTCACATTCTTCAAATTATCGTGCAACTCTTCAAAAAAGTAACCCCTAGGAATTATCATTAAACTTTTTCAGTGTCTTAAGTTGACATTTCACAGGCAGATATGTACAGCCCTGAAGTCTTCGAAGATAAACTTGCTTTATAGCTTAGATAAAATAGATTTCATTAGAGATCATTCTCCCTAGCCCTGAGATAGAGAAACCTTAGTAAGCTTCATTCTATACTCTATTTTTAATCTTCTAAAATGTGTTCCTTACTCTTATCTGTGAAATACTCAATTTCCTTATATTACTCTATATTCTAGTCAAATAATCCAAAGAACTCTATGGAGAAAATTACTAGGATCATCTTAATCTATAATAAGGAATGCTAGTTATTTGCAAACTAATTCTGGGACTAAAATGAATCCAATAAACTGTGTAAAATCCCTAAAATTCTATTTTAAGTGACATTTAGACTGAATTCTAACACCGGAAGATTTATTTCACTTAGTGACATATTTGCCCTTGTTACACTATTACTCCATAAAGCCATAATTAGAGTTAGATTGAAAGACATTGATAGAAACCCTTAGATACCCCCTAGTCATTAAAATCCTATTTCATAGGTCTAAAAAATCATATAGCTTAAGTCCACTTAAGCAATAAAAATCACTCTAGTTGTTCTAAATTTGCCTTTTTTTTTTTCAGTCCTGGGGCCTGAACACAGGGCCTGGGCACTGTTGGTAGCGTTCTACCACATAAGCCATAGCACCACTTCTGGCTTTTTCTGCTTATGTGGTGCTGAGGAATCAAACCCAGGGCCTCATGCATGCAAGGCAAGCACTCTACCACTGAGCCACCTTCCCAGCCCTTAATTTGCATCTTTTAAACCAATGGAAATATTCTTGTTACTGTTTGACTTTAACATTTACACAGATTCAATAATAGAAATTGAAGTAAATGTCACAATTGTATTTTTTTAATCTTTAAGTAGTTGTACAAAGGAGTGCCATTTAACAAAGGATATTATGAATACAACAAATCTTGATCAGTGCCACTCCATTCAATATTCTCATCCATCCCTCCCTATCCACCACTTCCCTCTTCTTAATTTTGTAGGATATACATTGAATTCTTGACTATTTTCTCCCCCTCGTCTCTTCTTTATTTGTTTACCTCTTTCCCCTTGACCTCACCCCTTTCCTTTCAAGTATGGTACTCCTTATGTTTTATTTTGCTTAACTTTGAATATGCCTTCCTAAGAAATGGCATTATTTGAGTTCTCTCTTAAATCTACTTCACTTATTCATTTGAATCCACTTGCATACTACTCAACATATTTACTTATAAGATTATAAACTAAATTCACCCTCCCTCTCCTTTATAAGGAAAAACATCCATCTGTCTCTCTGGGCCTGACTCACTGGCTTAACATAACATGCTTGTGCTGGTGGCTTGGCTGTGTCCTGGTTTGTAATCTTTTTAGTAAATGCCCAGGAGTGGAACTGTTGGATCACAGGATAGTTCTAGCCCAATAGATGCAGAAAAAAGAAGTTCTAAGATCCACTATGCCTTTATGAAAAAAGTTCTAGTGAAACTAGGAATACCTGGAACATTCCTTAATCTGATAAAGGCTGTGTATGACAAACTTACAGCCAACATAGTACATAATGATGAATAACTAAAACCATTTCCTCTAAAATTAAGAACAAGACAAGAATGTCCACAATCTCTTGAATGTAGTACTAGAAATCCTAGCAAGAGCAAATAAGGCAATAGAACAACATCAAGAGGATATAAATAGGAAGGGAAGAAATAAAACTATCCTTTTTTGCAGATGACCTAATTCTGTACTTAAAGGATCCTAAGACTCCTCCCCCAAGCTCAAAAGCTTCAAAACTTTGTCAAAGTAGCAGGGTATAAAACCAGCCCATAAAAATCAGTAGCTTTTCTATATGCCAACAAGGATATTGAGACTGAAATCAAGGAAGCAACTCCACTTATAATAACCTAAATAAAATAAAATATAGAAATTAACTTAAGTCAAGATATGAAAGGACCTTTACAGTGGTTTTTTTTGTTTGTTTTTTGCTTTGGGGTTTTTTTTTGTCCATCATGTGGCTTGAACTCTGGGCTTTGGTGCTGTCCCTGTGCTCTTCAGCTCAAGGTGAGTGCTCTACCACTTGAGCCACAGCGCCAATTCCGGTTTTCTAATGCTTTTATAGGAGATAAGAGTCCCATGGACTTTCCTGCCTGGGCTGGCTTTGAACTGTGATCCTCAGATCTCAGCCTCCTGAGTAACTAGGATTACAGGCATAAGTCACCGGTGCCCGGCTACAGTGTATTTTTTAATGAAAAAAATAGTAAGCCTGTGATCTTGTACAAAAATTCCTTTTACTGATTAAGATTGTTGAGTTCTCAAGGGAATTACATAAAGGCACAAACATGCTAGTCTTTCCAGCCTCTGAATTCTTTAGATTATGCTGGTAAGAATGTTATCTTCCAAATCCTTTATTCTTGCTAAATTAAGATCTAAAACACATGCACATTCTTTTTTCCAGAGTGGATTATTGAAGTGCTATAATTTAGAAAAAGAAAAGTGCCTGCTGGCTAAAATCATATTAACGGGTCATAAAAATGATTTGCCAATTGGTTGCACAGCTGTAGTCAATAATCCAATGAAAATGTATTCCTGTGGAGTTTTGTGTAAAAAAAAAAAAAAGTGACAAAAAAAGCCAGCAGCATAGACTGTGACTGAACATATCAAAAACTAGTCACAAATTAGAAGTATGTAAAAAGCAACTGATCAGCTAAGGAAGCACTTGTGCCTCACAAAGCAGTAGCATCTTGGATTTTCAGTTACTATTAGTGTGTCTAACAATTGTACTCAGTGAGGTATATACTTACCCATAAAGTGCTTTAATGATATTCAATCTATTATTCATTCTTATCCTCCCTCTCCCAACTTCCATATTTTGTTAACCTCCTTGAAAAATATTTGGGTTTTTTTGTTCTTTTTAATATATATATTTTTTATTGTAAAGATACTGTACAGAGGGGTTACAGTTACATGAGTAAGGTAAAGAGTACATTGTTACTTCCTCCTTTGTTTTTCCCCTCCCATCCCTTCCCTTTCCACTTCCCCAACTCCTCCCTTCCCCAACCCCCCTCAGTTGTAAAGTTCATTTTCAACATAGTGTCTTGTATATCTCATTGTTACAATGGGTCAACCTGTATCCTTATTTCAGCATTTTGTTATTTCCCTCCCCCTCCCAAATTAGAAAAATGTATATACCAGATGCAGGGCACCAGAATCAAATACAGTGAAAACAGGGGTTATACCATGGGGGAAGAACATACAAAAGAAACAAAAAAAATCACATAGCACATTATAAATACATTAGAAACAACAGCAAGGAAGATAAAACCTCTTGTGTCCCTATCTTGGGGTTCATTTCACTTAGCATCATCTTATATGGTCATATGTGCATAGCTTTTGACCTTTTCTGCTTGTCCTAGACATAGACTAGTTATCCTTGCAAATATTTGTAAACAGATTTCATTATAACCTATTTTTATGAACCCACACATTATAACTCCATCATATTCAACCCCCCTTTTATCCTGTATCTTGTCATCCGCCACCACTACCTCACTTACCCACTCTTCACTGGTTCCGCTCTCAAGTGATTAAAATAAATATCTTTCTTTTCTTTATTTTAGCAGTATGGAGTTTGAATTCAGTATTTCATACATGCTAGGTAGGAACTCTACCACTTGAGCCACACATCCAGCTCTTCTGGCTTTGGTTATTTTTTTATTATACATTTTTTTTATTGTGAAAATACCATACAGAGGAGTTACAATTACATGAGCAAGGTAATGAGTACACTTCTTACAAGCACTGCTGCCTCCTCCTTGGTTTCCCCTTCCAATCCCTTCACATCTCTACCCCTCCCCAGGTTTTAGTTATTTTTGAGAGAGGGCATTATTTTTGCTCAGGGCCAGCTTAGACCAAAATCTGCCTGCTTATACTTCCTGTCATAGCTGATAAGACAGGTAAACACCACCATAACCAGTTTTTTCTGTTGAGACACAATCTTGTGAGCTTCTGTCTAAAAATGGCCTGAAATTGCTATCTTACTATATCAGCCTAATGCTTAGCTGGGATGATGTGTGTAAACAACCACACCAAATTTTTCCTGTTGAGATGGGGTCAAGCACGGTCTTCCTTGCTTCAGTTGACCTGGAAATGTAAGCTTCCTTATCTCTACCTGCTAGGAGCTAGTATAACAGGCTAATAAGCCACCAATGTCAGTCAATAAATTACATTTTTAACAAACAAATTGCAATAGAAACATCTTTCAGCAAATACAGAAGTGCATGTATTCAGTAGCATAAGTACCTAAAGTGATTTTGACATTTAAATTTAATTATTATAGGCAATGACTATATAAATGTATACATTTTTAAATTATACATTCCTTTTACTTAGTATCAGATAATTTGAAAATCTGAAAGAAACATAAAAAGGGGCAAGCTTGCTTCCCTCAAAAAATAACAGAACTAGGAAGGTGCCTCAGTGGTAGAGTGCTTGCCTTGCATGCATGAGGCCCTGGGTTTGATTCCTCAGCATCACATAAGCAGAAAAAGCCGGAAGTGGTGCTGTAGCTCACGTGGTAGAGCGCTAGCCTTGAGCTGAAGAGCGAAGGACAGCGCCAAGGCCCAGAGTTCAGGCCCCAAGACCAACCAAAAATATTAACAATTACACAAGTCTAAAATTAGTAACAAATACATGTGTCAATGTTTTATTTACCTGACATTAACTGCAAATTTCATTGTGACAGACATTAGAAATATCAGTGAAAAAAATTAGAGATAACCTATACCTCAGTGGTGCTTACGTGCTATCAGGAAAGCCATATTATGGGGGAAAAAAATTAAACTAACTGGACAAGTGGCTATAGGTGTTAAAAGAATAATTACTATGTCTATGAAATACACTGAACAAAACGCAATTTTTGTATTTTTGCATTTTATCTCCTGGAAATCAGTTCTCTACTCCCTGTATAATTATTAACTGAACACATCAGATCTTTCCTTAAGCCAACCTCATATACTCACTCTCTGGAACATAAAACCATAAATGTAGGCTGTGTAGGTTTAAGTACTTGACACACTCTTCTGCATGCCAACTAAGCAAGCAATGACTTATCCTAAGACTCAATAGCATTTTTATTTTAATATATTTTATTATCTTTAGTTGTACAAAAGAGTTGCAGTTCAAAAAAGCAGTCTATGAATACAATGCATCTTGATCAATACTACACTGTCACCATTCTCCTTCCTCCTAACCCTACTCTTCATGGCTTTTTTCATAAATCTGGAACCTTGTATCTGGCTACTATGCAATCCTGAAGTCACACTCAATCTCTGAATAACAGCACTTCTTGGGCAAATGTCAAGTTGTTGCTTCCATTTCAAATGTGGCACTACCTCCTTCTTATATTTCTCACATTTTTTGGCTGACTAAGACTTCTATTGATTTCTTTGCCAACCTAGTTCTAAACTGAATTGTATGTGATATATTACTTTTCTGATCTACTCAAGGATTTGAGGTATATTACTATTGTGCTGTTTATCGAAAGAATCAAAAAAATCTGCAACTTTCCTCTCAAAAGATGCCAAAATTTCTTCAAATAATTTCATTGTCCTTAAATTTTTTTATTAATTTTCCATTCATGTTAAGTTAGATAAATTAGAAGCAAGAAACTAAAGATGTTTTCATCTTTTTAATTTAAATAAGAGATTCACCTTTGAATTTATGATAGTACATGCTAGAAAATATGTATATAAGACTCCTATGCTGAATATTAGGTAGGAGGGATGAGGAGCTTAAAGTGAATAAAATATGATGGAGGAGGAACTAAGAGTGGGAGGAGATGAAATACATTACAAGTCTAGCAGAGAGCTGAATGGCAGCTCATCTTATAAGAAGATGACAAGGGAATAATGACTAGGGGTTTGATATGTTTTTGATTGAAGTACTTTCTTTGGTACTTCAAATCTTCCTCGTGAAGTACTGTAATAGATAAAAACTACATTTGGGTTCTAATTCATTGTTATTTGACCACAAACAATTTTACGTGTTTGTTCCTAAGTTTTTTCATCAATAATCTAATTTTCCTACCTCCAAATTATGAGTATTGTGTTCATTTGTGAAGAAACTTCCAGTATGGAAGTGTTAGTTATTGTTGTTGGTGTTATTGCTGAATATCCTATACTTTGAAGCTTTCTCAAGAGTTTAGAAAATTCGGAGCTGGGAAGGTGGCTCAGTGGTAGAGCGCTTGCCTTGCATGCCTGAGGCCCTGGGTTCGATTCCTCAGCACCACATAAGCAAAAAGCCAGAAGTGGCGCTGTGGCTCAAGTGGTAGAGCGCTAGCCTTGAGCTGAAGAGCTGAGGGACAGCGCCCAGGCCCAGAGTTCAGGCCCCACGACCGGACAAAAAAAAAAAAGTTTAGAAAATTCCACTCAAGGACTAGGAATAGAATAGACGTATAGCCAGGCACCTGTATCTCATGCCTGTAATCCCAGTTACCCGGAGGCTCAGATCTGAGGGTTGAAGTTCCAAGACAGCTCAGGCAGCAAAGTCCCTACGACTCTTATCGCCAATAAACTACTCAGAAAAAGCCAGCACTGTGGCTTAAGTGGTAGAGTGCCAGCCTTGAGCAAAAGGAGCTCAGAGACAGTGACCAGGCCCAGAGTTCAAGCCCCAGGACTGCCAAAAATTAAAAATAAATAAATAAATAATAGACTTATGCACCAAGTAGAAGAGTATTTTCCTAGAGAATTCCAGATTTCTTCTAATTATCCAAAATTTTAGACAGGACAAATCATTTTTTAAAATAGTCAAATTAAGTGAATAAAGGATATAAACTAACTTTGGAAAACAAAATATCAGTCTCTCATTCTACCCGCCTTGGTTTATGTTTCTTGATTTTTTTCTACTGTAATTATTATAACTCCTATTTTCTTATGAATTATCTGAGAAAATAATTTCTATTATACCTATTACAAAAAATCTATATAAAATTATTCTTTCCTAAAGAAAGATCTACTTATTTTAGTCATTAGGAAGTAAAATGGTGTTGAGGCTTATAATCTACATAAACAGAATATTTATACATATCTAGTTAAAATGAGTTAAAGCAAAACATACTAAGCAACTGTCAAAATAAATAATAACTCCCACATGTGCCAAATGATTTTCCTTATTTCATGGGTCAGCCAGAATTTGTCTACATATTAAAGTTACTGTGAGGCGTATTCACCCTGTCATAACTCTTGTTAATCAAATTAAGGAAACAGCTGAAATAAGATTGTAGTGTTTTTATTAAATCATCCTATCATCTCAAATGTGTTAATGGAATGCCAGCTTAATGTTTTGAACCTGAGTTGGGGGATACAAGAACATGTAAATATGTTCTGTTCGCTCATAGCCTAACTCATGAGTTCATACAGTAGATTTAATATTAAACTCTTAACTTGCATTCCAGAAATCCAAATACCACTTAAGTCATTCAGAAATTCATAAAATCTGCCCAGCAATGTTATGTCTAATTACCTTACATAAAGCAATGTGGCACCACTAACGGTGGCTTACATAAAATGATTTATTTCTGTGTTTCATTAAATTTCTCCCATTCACTGATACAGTTTTCAAAATCAAATAAAAAATGCTCCAATCTACACTTCTTTTTCCCTTTATGTCCCAAAGTAGCATTCTCCCTGATTTATTATCAAATGCCTGCCTAACCTGAAAATATGCTATCTATGTCCACATATATACCTCAGGATGTAAGTTGATATAAGTATAATTCTATTTTATCTTAAACCTTTTGAAAATAATTACATATTTATAATACTTTACAAATAATCATCTATTTCAAGATACATATAATAAAGTTTATGTGTTAAAATCTATTCTTCAAAATGTATTTACAAAAGTAGTTTATGCTCACCCAGAACTATAAAAGGAAGTTTAAAAAAAAAGACAATCAGCATCACCCAGAAATGGCCATGATAATAGTATAAGTATTGCTTACTAAAAGCAGCCAGACATGCAGCATTGAGATTTTACTATACATACAGTTGTATCCTACTTTTCATTTTTACTTAACTTCCCATTTGGTAATGGTTATTTTCTATACCATTAAAAATTACTTCTGAATGTCATATTTACATTTTTCATAGCATTCTATTACTATTATACATATATATGTATGAAGAATCATTATATGAAGAATTGTTTCCTCTTCAATTTCGTGTATCATCATGTATACGCTAAGACTTCCTTACTTAACCTTACCAGTACTAAACACAGTTACGAAAGTGGCATTCCTTTTCTCTCCACACACACACTCCCTCTCTCTCCCTCTCCCCCCCCTCTCTCCCCCAATCTCAGAGCCTACAACTACCATCTATACAGATGCAGTATCTAGCAACCTAAGCTTTCCTTTGATTCCTGTTGTAACTTTCTGCCTTTAATTCACTCCATGTCTATACATCTGAATTTTTATTTATTGTTTTTCATCCTAAAATTTTCTTTTCCAAATCAGCATCATTTTCCACCCAACAGAGTTCCTTGTCTGGCCTTTCTTTCTCTGGTATTACTCAAATTACTTCTTATCTCCACATGGCACCAAAGGGGATTTTTGTTAAACACAAACCTGCTTACAGGTCTTTTATCTGCTTAATTCTTTCGGTGGCAACTGCCTACATTCAGAATAATTTCCCTGAGATGTTTTCTTATTAGATGCTCTATTTGGATCTTCTCCATGATCATTTCTCTCCATCTACTCTTTCTTAAAAAGTATATTTTATTGTTATTGTAGAGGTGATGTGCAGAAAGGCTACAGTTACATAAGTCAGGTAATGAGTACATTTCTTTTTGAACCACGTCACCCCTTCCCTCTTTCAATCCCAGTTTTCCTTCCCATCCCCACCCATAAGTTGTACAGCTCATTTGCCACATACTGTCTATTGAATATCACTGCTGTACTAGTTCATCCTTGTCCCACCTTTTCTGTACCCCACCTTCACCTCATATCTCTAATTTTGAGGTTGCTAGAAACTCCCAGTTATTGTGTACCCCTCCTAGAGTTTAGTTAAGTGATGTCCAACCCCACATCCCACATTCAGGCATATTCTAAACCTTAAAATATGATCTCATTTGGAAACTGGTTCTTTGCAGATGTAAATAGCTCAAGAGCTTGAGATTTAAAAAAAAAAAAAAAAACATCACTCTGAATTCAGGACAGGTATATTTATAAAGAAAGTACATAGAGAGATACAAGGAATTCAGCCATCCAAAAAGTATAGCTATGCTGTTTCAAGGCAAGAAACACCAGGCATTATCAGAAATTGGAAGACACTAAAAATGATCCTCTCCTGCAGCCTTTAGAGGGAGAGTGAGCCTGCTGTCCTCTTGATTCCCATTGTAGCTTCCAGAATGTTAGAGAATGATTTTTTGTTTAACCCACCTAATTTATAGTTCTTCATAACGGTAGCCCTAGGATAACTAATATATTACCTATTCAAGACTTACTGAAGTAGAGTAACGGTGTTATTTCAATTCTTACTCGACTATACGATCCATAAAGTAAAAAGACTAATTCTACTGCTTACAATTTTATGCCTATTGCCAGCAGGGCCAATAGGTATATGACAAGTGGATTTTTCATGATGACAGAAGCTGCTTGATATCTGAGCAGCATTATTACTCAGTCAGGTTGCTTATTATTTGAGATTTTATTACCACGATAATTTGATGGCTATTAAACTTTACTTCTGAGGAAGGGGCTGCACAATTTACATTGTTTTCACTGGCAACACCTCCACTCCAACCCTGGTCTTAGAACTTCAAATTTCCTTTGGGAAATCCATCCTCCTCAAGAGCAGACCTTCTTGGGGTAGCTATCAAACAAGTGTCATTGCTGGCAGAGAGTGACTGAAACTTAACCAGGAGGACGGAAGGGGTCCTTCAGCTCTGTGGAAGACCCTCTGAGCTCTCTCTGATCCTAGTTCTCTAGATCCGAGAAACAGTTTGGTCCTCATCTTTACTGAGAACTCTTTCATCCAGTTCTGCTCCCATTTTCTCAGAGACCCCGTATCTTTTTGGGGATATGCCTTTTTCTTTTGTTTAAATACCCAGAACAAATTTCTGCTACTCAACAATCTAAGAACAGTAATTATATCATTCAAATGTGGATGTCATCAGTACAAACTGCTTATATAAATAGGAGATCCTTCACAGATTGTCACTGGTTCAAGAAGTTTCTACTATGGATTAGCTTAGGCCACTTAACTAATGAATTATGCAATTGAGAATGCATGAGCTGTCATTTATTCTGATAGCTACTTCCATTTCTTCATGTACTGCACATATTAATGGAAGCTCTACTCTTCTCTCTCATTTATTTTACTCTTTATAAATGTAAATATAAAAATGACCTGTTAAATACTTTTGAAATTTGGGCTGAACTAAAATTTTCTCAATGCAAATCACGTTCTAAAAGTAAATTAAAGCATTTTATGAAGAATATTAACATTTAACTAAGTCAAGGCTCTCATATAATAAATGATACCCATCATGGAATCAATAATTAGCTTAAACCAAACTAATTTCCACTTTGCATATCTGATGAGCAGCCACTTGCCTGATTCATTATTTCATTCAACTAGCAATTAATTTATGAAGGAACAACATAGTACATAAATATTCAGAACACTTTTTCTTCTAACCCACTGTTAAATGTAAACCAGTATTAATATTTTATAGGTAAGGATCAATTTAAACATCACAATTAAAATAGACATACATTTTATACATTTAGCTGTGCGAAATATAAATTTTAAAATGTCAGTGAAACCAAAAACACTCTCTTCAATTTCTTCAATGATTTTCTTTTATACCTAAAGGCAGATAAAGTACAATATATCTTTGATTCTGATCTGAATTTGCTCCTCACTAAGGGATTTCCCTACGGTCTGTCCTCAAAGATCAGTGCTGTTATTCTAATGCATTGCAACTGAGAGAACAGAAAATACATTTCTAGCTATTTGTGCTTCTTTCTTAACATCCCATCACACTTTATCATTATTAACGATTCTAATAATCTATTTGAAAGATTATCAACTTCTACTAATACACTGTAAAGTTTGTGAAAGTATATCTGAAAAGATATCAAAAAATGAAAATCACATTCTAGATATATTTGAATCTAAGCTTTATTTATGGTTTCAAAACCAAATCTTTCTTTTTATTTGGCAGATTTTTAAGACATACTGCCTCCTGTATATATTTTGATGAAACTTTAATTTTACTTAATCCTATCCTCAATGCTAGTACCATAGCCCAACCCTGAAACTTCCCATTCTCACTCTAATCAGCTTACAAATTACATTTCTCTTTCAGTTGTTTCCATTTTAGTTAGTTTGAATTTAGAGATTTTACTGGATTTTTGGACTCTTTTCTACTTTTCCATCTTTGATGTTGGAATAAAATTGATTTAAAAAAACTATTCTATGCTGATCATTAACATCAGACATTCTGCTAAATACTTTGAATATTGATCTATCTTATTGATGAAAAAGACAAAAGCAAAAATGAGAGAACAAAATGTAGTTTGAAAATTATAAATTTCTGGAGATCAATGTTAGAGAATGATCAAACATTAAGTTCAAAGTTTAGAAAGGTATAAGTCAGATCTTAAAGGTCTTCTATTTCCTTCTAATTAATTTTTACCTGGCCAGTTGGTGAGGGAGATCCAGTACAGAGTGTTATGCGTAGGGGATGATCTGATCCTATGCAGATTTCCAGATACTCTATGCGGGGAACATTTGAAGAAGAAAAACACAGAAATAGTTTGAACCTTTAAGTTCTATATTACTACTTTTAGAAATGTAATGGAAGCCTGAAAAGGCTAAGAGTGGGATTTCAAAGAGGTTATATGTAATAAAAAAAAAAGTACAAAATAGAATGAACAGACTTACTAGTCAATGGAAGATTAAATATTTTAAGAAAAAAGAATTTGACATGATTCTAATATCCAATTATATTGCCCAACTGAGTAGTAATTCTTAACAGAGAGGGAGTAAATACAAATGGAAGTCCTTAATTTTAAGAAACTAAATAATGATTTTGGCACCTGACTTACCAATTCAGTCCATCTATATTGATACAGAATGCAAATGGAAATATCCAGAAATCAAATGGGATAGGAACCTTCCAAGATGTCTACAAGTGTTCACTCTCTACTGGTATTCATGCCCTTTCTTAACACTGTTCTCTCGAATGTGTGATAGACCTATCAAAAATACACAGTTTACATGGTTTCCTGCATTTGTGGTAAATAGAGTGTGCCTATAAATCTAGAAGTAAACATGTTGGTATGCAAGTGGTTACAAATGAATTAGCTGAAGCATAGTAGACTCTATGGAGAACTCGAATCGTATAATTTTTCAGAAAGACTACGTCAAAGCCCAACAACATAAGCACCAGGAAATTGGTACATACATGAAGGTGGGAAGGGCCAATAGGAGAGGTTTGGATGAATAAAGAAGGGAAGAGAAGAAAGTATACAGTCAATAATTCATTATATATCCCACAAACTTAAGAAAAGTAAGTAAAGGGGTAGGTCTAAGGGGCATGAGAATGTTGAAGGAGGTGACACCAATCAATATCCATTATATTAATAAACTGCTTTGTTAAATGACATCTCCCTTGGACAACTACAGATAACAAACATTTTTTTAAAAAAACTAAGATAGGGCTGGGAAGTTGGCTCAGTGGTAGAGCGCTTGCCTTGCATGCCTGAGGCCCTGGGTTCGATTCCTCAGCACCACATAAGCAAAAAGAAAAAAGCCGGAAGTGGCGCTGTGGCTCAAGTGGTAGAGCGCTAGCCTTGAGCTGAAGAGCTGAGGGACAGCGCCCAGGCCCAGAGTTCAGGCCCCACGACCGGACCCAAAAAAAAAAAAAAAAAACTAAGATAAAAATAAGAGACTAAAAAATAGTGGTACATTCATTTCATATGACTGCATAAACACACCACAATTGCCACTGGTGGTCTTAAAAGCAAACTGTGCCGGAGTTCGTTCTTTACTTTTCCAGCTTTTGGTGTTCTTTGGTGGCATGTAGCATTGTAACAGAAGAAGGGACATCAGATGTCCTTGGTGTTCGAAACCAAACTAATTTTACCAACACAAGTCTCATTTTTTGTTCTGTTTATCCCATTTCTGTTAATCCCGCAAACATGCCCCCTTTCCTTCACCTGCCACCCTCCAAATGTCATCTGTCTAAATGTCATCCATCACAACCTTTTTCACTGCCACTTCTCTTGCCTTCGATTAAGTTCCACTGCTTTTTATTTTCATTCCAAGGAAGAATATTTAAGTTTGTGGGTAACCTTGATCAGCATCAATGTCTTGGGGAAAAATTGATTGGTACTGTAGCCCTTGCAATACCCACAGGGTGGCATACACAAATGCCCACTAGTTGTTCCTTGAGTGTGATTCTGTTGTGCAATGACAGCTATGGTGGCATTCACCGGTATACTGTTTCAGGGACTACACTACAAAATCCTCAGGGAAGAAATTACATCTTCTTCATCTCTTGTGTTGCTTACAGTATGTAGTTCGCTGCATAACAAATAACAAGTATTCAGCAAATGATAAATATAAAGAAAGGAAAAGAAAAGCCTGACTTTTATGATGCACTTTTCTTTCCTTTATTCAGAAACATATCTCAACTAGATTAAAGTCATTTAAAGATAGCATTAACTATCTTGTTCTCCCCACAATCTTTCCTCTCTAGGTAATGATAAAATGGGAATACCTACCTAACATCCAAATCACAGAATTTATTGCCCACAACTCTGTTACTTCTACCCTGTTTTTTTTCCAATTTCCTCAACATCCTCTGTATTTTTCCAGCCCTGTACCTTTTTTCAAGTGGATACTCTATTTTGATTTACTGCCTAAAACAAAGCTTCTCTCTTAACTGTGAACTGCTCCTCATCCCAATTTCGAAGTTTCATCACCAGCAACTGTCCTTTGCCTTCTTTCTTGGCACTTCACATATCCTGTCTCTAAGTCACTGAAATGTATTTTTTATTGAAAGTTAGTTATAACAAGGAACTATCTGTGTGCCTTTCTGTCCTTAATCTCAATCATCATTCCTATCATTGCTTAATCACAGTGGTAAAGAAGTAGTGTAATTACGTCTACAACAAACAACAGTTGAGTGAATGAGTACTTGCAATCAAACAAGGCACTTGAAATGGTATTGTAAAATTAAAGGTAAATAGAAATAGATAAATGACAGACATATAGTCACTTTCTCCTCAGGTACATTATGTAAGGGAGAATATTTGTTGAGTATATGTAAGAAAGAGAATAAAAAATCAACATCGTGTAATGGCATGGCAAAATAAAATGCAGACAGAAATCAATAAATGACAGATAAATAGTCACTTTCTTCCCAGCCATGTTATGTAAAGGAAAATATTTATTGAGTATATGTAAGAAAGAGAATAAAAAAATTAAAATCTAGGTAGGGGCCAATGACTCAAAACTGTAATCCTGGCCACTCAGAAGACTGATATCTAAGGAACTAACCATCAAAAGCCAGAATGCAGTTGTGGCTCAAGTGGTAGAGTGCTGGTCTTGAACAAAAATACTAAATGACAGTGAGGAGACCCTGAGTACAAGTCCCAGTACCATAAAAAAAAACAAAGATTCTTAATTTTGAATTTTTAATTCAGTACTGTTACAGCAATCAACTGAATGAGAAAATATGGTAAACAATTAATTAATGAGGAAATATGATTAATGTATTGATCATACTAATCATTAATCATATTAATCATTAACCATTTTTAAACTGATAAAAACTGCATCTCATTCCTACCTTCAGCAAGAAAACTCAGCAATAAGAATTAAAACACCTTAACCATCATAGTCATTGAACTAGTTGATGGTATTTTTGTCATGTATACATCAATCTTTCTATCAGGATAGTCAGTGAATATTAAATATAAATGCCACAAAACTATGTTTAACTCACTGGTGCTGCATATAAAAAACAGTGGAACTATGACACTGCTATTTAGAGTTTCAAAGAATACAACAAAAAAAGATTTGCTGCAAAAATAATTTTTAACAAGCATCAAAGAATTCAGATACTAGCATCACCACTTTTGTAAATGGAAAAAAAAGGAATGATATAAAACAAAATGATTGCAACAGTTACTTTCAAAGAACGGTATTCACTGCTGCCTTTTATTCTATATTTTGTATTTGGCCATTTTGGACAACAAAGTAATATCTTAAATACTCAGTACAAGATAAAGCACTCGGAAATATAAAAGTAATTACTTCTTCTTACCTGAGTTTGCCAAAATAGAGTGGAAAAAATGCAGACACACAGCTCCACGGAACTTCAATCATACAGCTGCACCAGAACAGTCCCTCTGACACTTTTCCTCTTAAGTATATCAGATGGAATCACATATACCTACAAATAAAATTAAAATTGTACTTAGTACATTTAATCAAGGAATTTAAAGGTTGCTTCTGAAATTCTTGTTACGTTTCTTATGAAAATAATAAAACATACATTTTTTCATTGGTAATTGAGTTAGATTTCTGGATGGTGGCAAATTGTGGAAATGCTAAACAATAACTGTCTTAAGTCAGATACATTAGTGTTATCACACAATAAAAGTTGGAGGAGAGAGGAGAGAAGAGAGAGAAATCTACATCTTTCTCTTGAGCTATACAAATAGCTCCTTCCTATCTTAATTAGACCAACCAGATACATGCCTTGTTCATTATACTATGAACGTAAAACCAAATATTAGAAAACATTCATGTTTTTTCATCTTCATTTCACTTCCTTGGCTGGAGAAATGATAGCTTATCCCTTTATTCATTTTTGTGCTATATGCATGATAATAAGGCTGTTAGTTAAGAAAGACCTTTTCTCAACACAGAAATGAAGATGTCTTTTCAGAAAAAGACAACAGCACAAATTGTGTTCCCTTAATCTATGCACTTCAAATAACTTCTAATATAAATTCAGACATACCAGGAAATTTCATAAAATAGTCTGTTCTTGCCAAAACCACTTTTTAAGTGAGGTAACATATAACTTTAGTCCTGTCTTCCTAAGATTGAAGCAAACACTTTGACACAGATATTAGTGATGTCAGATGAACTTGCTTTTTGACTTTCTTCAAAGACAGATGTCAAATATTATTCATTCCTGCTTCAGTGTCTGCATCTCCGCCATCTTAACAATGTGAAAACTGTACTTTTTCACCTCAGGCATAATCATCTGTGGAAACTGATTTATCCATGGTCCTTTTTTTAAATTTTTTTAACGTAATTTTAGTTATAAAGTAGAGATTTTAGTATAAGTTGCTCCAGAGGCAAACTCTGAGGTAACAATTTAGTTTCAAGAAGTTTATTTAGGAGATGATCTTAGGAAACAGCAATAAGGAGAAAAGAAGTGAGACAAGTCTGTGGAGACAGAGCGTTACCAGGCCTAGCAACACCAGTGTGGGTAACAGCAGCCTAAAGAATGGTACAGTAGGCTTCCAGGGGTGTTAATTCCCCAAGACTTCCTAGCTACTTTAGTTGGCAAAGTTGTCTTTGGTGGCCAAACAATCTTTTCATGGTGAGGAACATTTTTTTCTGCCAATGCTTACTGCAGTATTTATAACATCACTTGAAAGCCATACAAAAGGATAAACACAGGTAGCCTTGAATCAGTGAAAGAGAAATATATCAGTCTTCTCAGGAGCTCACTGGACATTGATGGAAGTGAACCATACAACTTGTGGGTGGAGATAGGAGAGAGGAACTGGGAGAGAATGAGGGAATAGAAGACACTATGGTGAAGGACATTACTGATTATCTAACTCATGTAATCACAATCCCTCTGTACATCACCTCCATAATAACAACAAAGTAAATTATTTTTTTAAAAAAGATATAACCAGACTCATTGTCCTTGAGCAGGTCTTTCCCCATCCTTGACAGAAACTCAGGAACTGGACCCCCGCAAGCATTGTTGGTGTTACAGGAAGCACTAATGGAGAAGGTGTATAGGCAGATCAGCCAAACATTCCCCCTTAAAAGACAGCAATTTTTTAAATTAAATTACAAACAAGGTTTATTGTAAAAATCACTTGTAGATATTTTATAAGTATACTGATAAAGAATTGTTTGCCCATCAAATAACGCTATTTTTAATGAAATCATACGGAATTTTGTTACCAATCACTGGATTTTAGAGTATATAAAATTCATATTATCTTTACTAAGAATGTAAAGCCTGCTTGGTCACATACTTTCAATTCTAGAACTAGGTCTGGTCATCCAGGACAGAAAATATCAATCACATCATATAGCAAAAACTGGGAAGCCAGATGCTGGTGGCTCACAACTATAATCCTTACTACTCAGTAGGCTGAGATCTAAGGATCATAGTTTAAAGCCAGCCCAGACAAGAAAGTCTGTGAGACAATTATTGCCAATTAATTATCAAAAACCAGAAGTGAAGCTGTGGCTCAACTGGTAGACCAAAAAGCTCAGAGATAGCACCTAAGCCCTGATGTCAAGTCCCAGAATTGGCGTGTTCGTGCGCACGCACACACACACACACACACACACACAGAAGATAACCATGAAACCATTTCATGATTTCCAGAGTGATTTAGCAGATATGTTTTTCTTCTGTGTTTGTGTTAGGTGAGAGTAGAAAAGATAGTAAAATCAGTTCCTTTTCAGGACAAAACTAATTTATCAATGTATAACAAATTTTGATCTTACCAAAACTTAAAGAGAAATTATTGAAGATAACATAATTAACTATTAACTTAAACTATTAGATAAATCCCATTCTAAACTATTAAAACAAAGAAATATCTTTTTTGGGGGGGGGATCCGGTCATGGGGCCTGAACTCTGGCCCTAGGCGCTGTCCCTCAGCTCTTCAGCTCAAGACTAGCGCTCTACCACTTGAGCCACAGCACCACTTCTGGCTTTTTTCTTTTTGCTTATGTGGTGCTGAGGAATCGAACTCAGGGCCTCAGGCATACAAGGCAAGCGCTCTACCACTGAGCTACCTTCCCAGCCCCAAAGAAATATCTTAAATGTATGGTTCCAAGGAACATTTCCAGAGCTTTTGTTTCCTTCTCTTACTGAATGAAGCCCAGCCTTCCTTCAGGAAATAGTCTTAAGAGTAGAATATTTTATGCAATTTGACAGAATAAAGAAGAGCATAAAAATACCCACATCAAAAATAAGAACTAACTTATGCCAAGTTCTGTCTTTTGCCTTGCGGGAAAATGACTTATATTCTGAATTGGAGCTATTATTCTATTTTTGATATGATTAAAATTGTTCATAGAAAGAGTAATTTGAATAATCTTGCAAAATATGATTGGCTTATAAGCTACTCTTTTGAACATATTTTTACTTTAAAGTAAAACATCCCAATTTCCAATTCAAATGACTTTCAAAAATTTAGTCTGACACCATGTATTCAATTTGATCCTTTTTTGTACATATTACACATTTTCATGCAATTTGCAGTTGTATAGGAAATTAAATGAAGGACATTATTTCCCTTATCAACACTTACATTTTTCCCAACAGTAAAAACTTAAGAAAAACATTATTATTATTATTATTATTGTAATATGACTAGATGCTTCAACCTGCAAATGTGACACTTGTATCTTCAGATGTTCAACATGCAATAAAGCCAAATAAATCAAATCGACATTGATAAATGAATCAGGACAAAAGGTATTTCCACATTTCAACATGACATATAAACCATCTTTATTGATGATCATAAGAGGCTTTCAAAGTCATTTGCCTTTTTTACATAGGGCCAAATTTAATAATAGTTCAATTTAATTTGAAAAGAATGTTAGAATAAAGCTTCCTTATCTCCTTATTTACCTTCAACAGATTCTAAACTTTAAAATATACAAAAACAGAACTTTGACTCTGATTTTCTTTTTCCTTTTCTTTTCTCTTCTTTCTCTCTTTTATTCTGTGACATTCACTTGTGAGTGGAAACATGGGCACAGTTAAAAGATAAGATGAATACCTTTTGCTAAAACTAAAAATAACAAAAAAGTAACTCATGTCTACTTGCTTGCTTAATGGGAGGGCTGACTGCTTGGTCTCTTGACTTGGCATTGACTATATGTTTCTTGCTTTGAAATGCATCTAGCTCAGGGAAATAAAGAGAAAGAAGTATCTGAATGCCTGGATCCAGCAATGCCTGAAGTACTATTCTAGAACTTTTGCTTATGATTTCCAAATATTTTGTGATTTAACTGGCTTTTAATTAGTTTTCTAAACTAATGGTGTTTTGTGTTTTGAAGATATCTGTGGTTTAAAGGGATATAGATTTACAAATGAAAATTTAAGTTTTTGATGAAGAAAGAACTCACATAATTCAAAACTTTTATACTTGCTTACGACATGAGCGCTCCTCACCACATGAAGGTTAGAATATGAGTTAATTATATCATCACTTCTGCTGAAGATTAAAAAGGGTTTTTTAAGTTGTAAATTTTTTAAACTGTAAATTAACAGATTTAGGAGACACATGAATGATTTTCCAAATTAGATATGCAGTATATGATATGGAGTATCTTGTAATTTAAAAAACTAACCCAAAATAAATAAAATTTCTTCATTAATGATGAATTAATATTATACTTTATAATATAAGTAAATAAAATGCTTATTGATTGCTGGAAAATGTGTTCCTGTCTTTTTCTACTTTAAATGATACTTTGGTTCCTTGTTAGTCTGTACAGGCATAATAGTAAATAAACCAACTTCTACTAACTGATCACAACTTTGTAAACAATTTATGTGCTGTAGCACCTGAACTTTTTAACATCTTTTCAACATGGTATCTGAATGGCTTATTTAAAGATGAACACCTGAACTGTCATTACATATACAACTAGAATTGTAAGCCCAACTTTTTTTTTTAATTGTGAAAATACCGTACAGAGGGGTTACAATTACATGGCATGGTAATGAATGCATTTCTTATCAAGCATTGTTGCCTCCTCCTTTATTTCCCCTTCCCATCCCTTCCCATCCCCCTCCCACCCCCTGCTCCACGCCAAGGTTGTAAAATTCATTTTCAACATAACATCTTATACATCAAATTGTTGCAATAGATCTACCTGTATCCTAATTTAAACAATGTTAAATTTTGTTTTTTCCCTTCCTCTCCACAAATTATACCAACATCAAATACAGTTGCCCCAACATCAAATACAGTTGCCCCATTTGTTAGGAAATGGAAAGACTTGGAAAAAATTCTATTAAGTGAAGTAAGCCAGGCCCAAAGAAACATAGGTCCCATGGTTTCCCTTATTTGCAATAACTAGTATATGTCTGAGACAAGCAGAAATGGTCAGATAAGTTGATGTTAAGCAAAATGAATCCCAAGGTAAGGATTCAAATGGTTTTTTTTCTTTCTTGCTATTGTTTCTAACATATTTATAATGTATTTCTTTGTTGCTTTGTATGTCCCTCCCCCACGGTACAGCCCAACTTTTTATGTGACACTTATGAATATGTCAGAAAACTAGGTCTACAATTTTACAATTTCATTTGAAGATTGGATGGTAGACAATATCCTGGAAACAAAAATACCATCGGATATAGAGAAGTTCTCTGGAATATATATAAACTATTAAATCAATGAAGTTTAACTTTAAAAAGTTGTTTTTCATCATTGAGACCATTCTCTTAAGGAAGTTCAAATATATCTTCTGTCTATCTAAACATTCGTTGCTCCTGAAAGGTACCTGATTCTCTCTAGAATTTTCATCTCCATTTTTCTCTCTAGTAGCAAACAATCAAACTCATAAAGACTGCCCAAACTCTTCTCTGAAGAAACAAGCTACTTATTATAAATATAAATTTCAATCACTCCCTCTCCCAGCCCCATAAAATATATAGTCTTTGCTATTAAGTGAATACATGAAATGCATGCTTATAAAGAACAAGTTACATTTACCCAACTACAAACATTTTTCTCTTCTTTCAAATGTTCCTCATCAAAGGGAGACATCTTTTCTGTCTCAGCAAAACTTTTAAAATATCTCTAACTTTTTCAATTACTCTGTGATTCACAAAGATCACTATCTGTGAACAAGAAGATTGCAATCCTTTTATTTAAGCTTAAGCTCCTAAGGTCCACATACACAGACTAGGCACAGAACACTTCTTTTTTATTAACAGAAATATTAAGATAAAATAAAAGTGTCAATATAATAAGATTATTAACTTTCACTATAGTACATAAAAAGGAAGTGAAAATAACCTATAGAGCACTTGGTAATTTTGTATTTGTAATCCCTATTCTTCCTCATTCCTGGGTGCATTTTTCAAAGGAGTTCGTGTATGAAAGCACTTCCAGTGATGTACATACTATACAAATGTGAAATAACTTACTAGAACAAAAGGTACATGCGGGAAAAGTTATAACTTGTGTTAAAGAGTTCACACTTAAATATAAACTTTGTGAACACTAAGTCATATAAAATCAAAGATCATATAATACAAAAGATGTCTAATTTCTAAGTTCTGCTCAGTTAAAAGAAGTAAATTATCTAAGAAGAGTCTTCCTAATTCTCATACACCATCAGCCACAGGAAACCACTTTCCTGTGCAACTCCTCACTAGTAAAATTGAGCAAACCTGTCTTTGTTGCTTGGCTGTGCATGAAAACACTTAAAATCAAATCAGCACAATACTTTCTTTTGGAAAATGAAAACTTCATTTAATGCAACTGATGAGGACAATACAGCTAGGAGCACATCTTTCTTTATATTTTGCTGTAACCATTTATAGGGAAAAAATTTGAAAGGGAAATGAAATAACAAAAATCTTTGACTCAGAAGCACAAGGATCAATGACTTACCTACTATTTCTTCGATGGATCTACCTTTTCCTACATAATATATACATTTTATAAATGATACATCAGTAACTTATAATGATCAACTAGGAAATTTTGAAAATTATTCTTTCCTCATCCTTCCCAGATCTGTGTGTGTGTGTGTGTGCGCGCGCGCGCACGCACGCACAAGCGCACATTGGTACTAGATTCAAACTGAAGAACTTAGCTTTCTTGCTCAAAGCCGCTACTCTGCCACTTGAGCTATGCTTCATTACTGACTTTTTGCTGGTTAATTGGAGGTAAGAGTCTCTTAGTCTTATCTATTGGGACAGGATTTGAACCATGGCTCTCAGATCTAAGCCTCTGAGTAGTTAGGATTATAGATGTGAGCCACCATAGCTCCCTTCTCCATTTTACTTATTCAATGAACAGTTAACCCATCCAGTGTCCGACATATATTGTGGACTAGGAGTATACATGAGGAATTTTAGCTTTTATTCAAGTGGAGGAGGCAAACCTGAATTATTGTAAATGTTACAATAAATAACACTATATTAAGATGTTGGATCTCACTGAATTTTTAATCTCTAAGTACTAGTCTGTACAAGTTAAGTCAACTTCTGAAAATGAATTTGTAAGGATATTTTCATTTTTCAAAATGCTAGTCCCCTCTATAGGTTTGGACTCTCCTTCTTTATCAAAAAGAAAATCAACACTAAGAATAGAGCTAATATCAAAACTAAGATCACAACATTTCTTCATTCTTATAGTTGGAAGATAACACCCTTAGTTTTCATGCTAAATTCTTCTGAGCTGTTTATTATTTGACTTGACTTTTTGGTGAACTTTAAGGTTTTATTAATAATACTGGAATAGGAAAAATCTTACCCATTGTAAATCAAGGACCTATATAAGAAAGTTAATCTAAGATAAAAAGTTTTCCATGTCAAATGAAATGGTGATGAAACTTACTTTTTCTATTAACACCTACAAGAACATCTGCTACAGAAGAAAACAGATGCTTGTACAAGTGAACGAAAATTGCTGCCTGATCAAGGAAAGTGTAAGAATTCAATCTAGTTTCATCTTTTCAGCTATACTGTAAGCTTAACAATCACAAACTTACAGTGTATCTGAAACAGCTTTAAAAATATTGCTTCAGATTCTTTATGCCTAGTATAAAAGAACCTAGTACATAGTAAATTTGCAAGAACATTAGGAAAAGATGTTGGATAAGAAAGTTTTTTTTTTTAAAAAAAAAAAAAAGGAGTATCTTAGTAGGTCTAAAGATCTACCTTGTCAAAAAAAAAAATCAAACAACTCTCCATAAACAGAGTAATATGTACCACTGAAAGAAAACCTCTTCTTACATTTAAAACACACACACACACACACACACACACACACACACACATACACCCCTGACTGTACTTTTAGTGAGTAACACCTGCAGAATTTCTAAGCTCCAGCTCTGAAACTTTGCAGAGAAGCAATTTATTCAGGATAGAGAAAACACTCTTAGATGCAGTCCATACTACTTTTAAAAACTGAAATAGTCTTACACACTATTAAAGTCAGTCAAACATTTAATGTTAAAGTAAATTTAACATCCTGTAGAAGTCAGTTAGATATTTTTTATGTCCCAGCTAAGGGTTGAAATAAACCATAAAGAAAGGAATAAAATTTCAATTGGAAGAGAATTAAATAAAAAGAGCTAGTAAGTAAAATATTCAATGCAAAGAAAACTTTATAACATAAATGATAAAGTAGTTACTTCACATTCACTGATTGTTTCATTCAAAGTAAAAATACTTGAAAGGTCAACTGTGAATATTCCCAGGGCTAGGTACTACAGATTATCCACCCTGTAATCCACATGCTAATGTAGCTTGCCACCACTCTGTGTGCTCTGAAAATGCCTACTATTCCTGCAGATCTCATCCACAAGTCCATCCCTTTTCTTTTTGCTAGAACATCCTACCCTGAGCCACAGAAACCAAGCCCTCCCCCTCTGACAAGACCAGAGCCCCAGAGCTAAAACTAGATTATCTAAATTTCAAGCAGGGCCTTCCACCTTCTCCACCGCAGAAACCAAAGCTCCACCTAAACAAAGGAAAGTGAAGTGCTGAACCAAGCACACTCTGCAGATTCTGATTTACTCTATTTGTAGCTGAAGCAGAAAACAGTGTCACACTGAGAGAGACAGAGAAAAAAAGAAAGTGAGTGGAGGAGGAAAGAGGAGGAAGAGTAGGGGGAGAGAAGAAAGGAGATAAAGGAACTACTGTAAACATCCTGGAGTTTGAAGAAGGGAAAGAAACATGCGCTAAATAAATAATAAATAATGAGTGCCGGGGTTACTGTGCCAGGAGAATTAAGACAAAGGTGAGCTTCATTCTAGTGATGGAGAATCACCTCTGTCACTAGGGGTCAGAAAGGGAATCTGCTCAGGAGAGCTATACAAGCTACTTCTCATTTCTGAATCAGCCCATCTTGCCTTGTTCCCATAGAGACTAGACAGCTGGAACCCCTGTGTTCTTCAGCCCTGAATTGCTGAATTACTGTGGTAGCCTGAGTGTGACTTTTTCCTTCCATGTAAAGGGAACCTAACATCATCTCTTCTAAGAAGTATCTTTATATCTACCTACACAAGTAATGTGAAAACAGCAGCAAAACTTCATCACATCCAACAATGTAAACGTATTTTCTATTTATTCTATTCAATTAATATACCATCAAAGAATTATACTACTCCAATGAAAGGCCACATTAATTTACTCATTTCACGTCACAAACATTATTATTGCCACAAAAGGAAATATGCTCTTCATTTAAAGACATCTTTTTTTTCTAGCTAATTTAGAAGCAAAAACAACAAATGAACAAACTTATGTCATGACTTTTCTCCTTCATAAGGAAAATACAGCACACATAATTTTATTATGACTTCTTTATTGTTATTGTGCTTAAGACATTTGGCATTTTTATTTTTATCAAGAGGATATAATAAATATATTCTTACACTGTATCACTGTAGTAGGAAAATAAATGTGTTCTCAAGTTTATGGATCCCTCAACACCAGGAATAATTGCACCTTTTTCCTAGATTATTCTTGGTTATACATTAGATTTCACTTTCCCTTATCATAAAATGTTGGGTACCAAATTTTACTATACATTAAAATGTGGAGTTAAATATATACGTAGGTGATAGAATGAATGCGTAATATAGTAAGACACCAGGGGAAAAAACAAATAAACAAAAACATTACAAATCAAATCTTGCATGTGCATTGGGAGGAGAATAATAGAAAGGGAACATTGAAAGGGAAAAGAGAAAGAGATAGGACGTAGAGAGAATGTAAAGGAATTTTAAAAGAAGAAGAAAAAGAAGCATACTCAGAAAGAGGAAAAGGCAGACTAGTCCTTATAAATGAATCCACACTTCATAACCACATCCTTTCTTCCCAAACTTCATAATTAGAAACACCCACCACTCTACAGCCAAAGTAATTTAGCAAGAAGAGCTTTTCCATTCTTTTCCAATGATGTTGGCCCCTATTCTTACCTGAGGACAGTGCTGATTTAGAAGTCCTGAGTGGCATTCTTTCCCCTCCCTTTAAAAGGGGCACATATAATTATATATCCTTTTTGGGGCTTCAGTATATAACTGTTACTATCTTGGTAGTTATTTGTGAATTCCTACAATTATGGCATATTTTCCTCATCATTTCCCTCCATAAAGTAAAACTTGACAAATCCAAACTCACAGGCATGAGCAAAGCCAGGCTATAAAAAGAACACCTGTTATATCCCTGGGTGTCCACATAATAAACAGCACCTGATTCTTCACTGTCCCATACTCACAAGATGAAGCTCCCTGATCCTTTCTCCTGGACACCCAGAGTTAATCTATTTCCTCCACAACGTGCCTGGAGGTAGTTTAAGGACTTTGGACAGGATTCATCTATCCACCCATTGTAACTCAACTAACTATGTGCCCTGCAGCCAAGAAAACTCCTTCAGCACCTGTCCTGCTCCTCTATCCATCCCAGCCAGTCCACTCAGAAACAGGCAAATGTTTAGATGAGAAAAATGGGAAACTAGAAAACCATTACTATAATTAGCATGAATTCATTTAATCAATATTTGTGTGTCAGGGATATATCCATAGTGTAGTTTAAACAACAACAAACAAAAGAGATCCATAGCCTTAAAGGAATTTGCTTCCTATTTATGTGAATGCAAAAGCTAAAATCTAACCACAAAGATAAAATCATTGTTCATCCGTTACCACAACAAATAAAAGTATGTAGGGAAAATATCTGGAATGTTATGTTAAATTAAGAGTACATTCTCCAGTGAAAAGAATCCAGAACTGTGGCTAAGCAATAGCTTAGTGGATTAAACTGAAAAAGAAACAAACAACAACAAAAGAAAATATTAACACCCAAGTAATTGCAAACAGAGGGAGGGAGGGAGGGAAAGGAGGAGAGAGAGAGATACAAGTAGATAAAAGTTAGGTTGACATAGTTCAAGAAGAAATGTACAGGGCTGAGAAGGTGGCTCCATGGTAGAGCGCTTCCCTTACATGCAAGAGGCCCTGGGTTCAATTCCTCAGCACCACATTAACAGAAAAAGCAGGATGTGGTGCTGTGGCTCAAGTGATAGAGCACTAGCTTTGAGCAGAAGAGCTGAGGGACAGTGCCCAGGCCCAGAGTTCAGGCCCCACAACCGACAAAAAAAAAAAAAGAAGAAGAAGAAGAAATGTACTCCTTTACCTGATTTATATAACTGTAACCCCTCTGTATAGCACTTTTACAATAACAATAAAATAGATTTTAAAAAAGAGTAGCAGGGTAATACAAAAAAGAACACACCAGATTCATACTCAGGCAGCTGATACAGAAATACCTACAGCTAACAAAGAAATTTGTAAAAATAAATTTGTTTATTGTCTTAAAATTACAGATATCATTATGAGCTTTATAAATTGCAGCATGTCGAGGGGTACCATTTCTGCTTTTTTGGTATTCTTAGTTCAGTGATCTGATGTGTGAACTGCTTTTGGATTTTCCTGGTTTTAAAATTCCAGTCATCATTAAGCATAAAATTCCCATTCAGAGCCTCCTTCCTTCCTTTCCAGGCTCTTCCTGCCTTTTCTTCCTCTGTATCCTTTCTCGGTTTGTTGCTAAAAGTGTCATAAAAAGTTGTCTTAACTTAATGGATGTCTCTGAGTTGCAAATTCAAGGCAGTTATCATTTCTGACCCTATTGGACTTTGCTGATGCCAGGGCCAAAGCATGGTGAAGCCCACAGGAAATTCTAGGATCCTTAACACATCTTTCTTTATTAATGTCCCTTCTTCTCTTAACTCACTTTTCATAATGTCCACTAACCCTGGACAATTCTGTAGTCAATCTTGCCCAGCAAACATACAATCAGACTTAAACCAATAAACATTCAACAGTTATCAGGTTCCTTTTAGTCAGCAAAAGTCACTTCCAGGAATTTTAAAGACTCTTCATAAGGTAAGTTATTAAAATTAAGAGAGACACAAACAAAATTCTGCCACATGAACAAATATTTATTACCAAACAGGCAAAAAAAGAAAGAAAGAAAGAAAGCTAGCTATGTATGCTGCTCTAGTAAACTCCATGAAGCCCCATCATGAGAGGTCATCTTCAAAATCAATAAAAGAGCATTTGCTCAAGATGATTAATTAGGTTTCTCAAAAATAAATGAATATATATGCTGTTCAAAATAAAGAATTTACTCTCTACTAAATTCACTCCATGGGCATCTCTCCATCAATAAGTCACTTAGTAGCCTGTGACTTGATAAGAATACCAAGCCCACATGCAGAAAGGCAACAGAAATTTTCTTTGCAGGGGAGGGGAGTTTGAAAGCACTAATTTACAGAAGGGCTAACCATTGCTAGAGCATTGTAAGTGGAATGATCAGGTAGAAATAGACAACTGTTCATTTACTTATTTGTTTGATGATAATCAATAATTGTCTTGAGTATCCTAGAGGGAAGATGAAAAGCTCTAAACAAGATACATGATAAAGCAGCAGCAGCAAACATTAATGCTCATTGTATGTCTGTGTATACATATATGTATATATGATTCAATACAGCTTTTTGCAAGCTTCAATACTAGACTTTATATATGTATATAATTTATCTTTTGCAAGCTTTAATTTTAGATTTGATAGAGTTAATAGACTGCAGTCCATAAAATACAATGTACCATGGATACATGGTTGCATGATTTGCAGAACTGGCCATTTACCAAAGCTGCCCCAAATTATTCATGCCCAAATAACTGCTTATCTTCACACTTGCCAAAGCTGGTCCTCTTCAAATCTCTCCTCAAGTTATACCACATTTCTTCCTTTTCAATCAACTCTGCATCTTGTCACCACAACTAGTGTAATTTTTCTTTCAGAAAAGTCCCACAATGAATTAACACCTCCTTAGATAGTTTAAGAAACTAGTAAGTATGTGCCTTTAGTACTGGACAAGTTCTGCTTTCTATAGTTTTCCCTAGTCCTTACTTTGATCTGCAATGGTAACTCACAAAAACTTTGACTCTGTCATCCAACCATTAACTACTTTTCCTTGGAAGGTGATTAGCTACGCCTTCTTGAAAGATTAAGGGTATATATGCTCCTTTATGATTTGTACCCTGAAAACACTTTAGATTCAGTTCTAGTCAACCATTTCTTGAGGTATATCTATTGCTTCTAATACTTTCCACCCACTGGAATCAATTTCCTCAATATGAATTCATATGTATACCAATTCATAGATTTAAAAAAAAAAATGTCCTTCCGGGCGCCGGTGGCTCATGCCTGTAATCCTAGCTATTCAGGAGGCTGAGATCTGAGGATCGAGGTTCAAAGCCAGCCCAGGCAGGCAAGTCTGTGAGATTCTTATCTCCAATAAACCACTAGAAAATCAGAAGTGGTGCTGTGGCTCAAGCGGTAGAGCGCTTGCCTTGAGCTGAAGAGTGCAGGGACTGCTCACAAGCCCAGAGTTCAAGACCCAAGACTGACAAAAAAAAAAAAAAAATGTCCCATGCAGGGATATAATTATTCAAAGGTGGACAAATAACCCTGAAAGGTACTAATGATATTTAATGATAAAATTTGTTTGTTACAAATAAAACTGACCCCCAAAATAACATTTCCTAAAAGAAAAAGCAAACAATAATGTTAATAGGAAAGATACTGACAAATGAAAGACAGGTTTTCAACAAGCTATCGAGAGAAATTAAGAGCAGAAAGATCTTTCAAATCATTTAGCGCTTGCCTTTACAATCCAAGATGATCTCTTGTCTTTGCACTAATTAGACATTAAGTCTCTGTTTCCTTTTTTATATTCTCATTACTTGTTGGAAATAAGAAGTGCTAGTTCTCCAAAAGCTTCAAGCATTATACATTTGGCGAAAAATAAAATCCATATGTATACCAATACAACCAAAGAATAGTCTCCCCTCTTAGTCAGTATTATCTCCTCTTTTGGCCAGTATTACCAGTCTTCTAAATTGGATACAAAGAATGAATGAGGCCTGGTGCCAATAATCCTAGCTGAGCCTGAGACCTAAGATCGAGGTTCCAAGCCAGCCTGGGCAGACAAGCCCCCATGAGATTCTTATCTCCAATTAACTACTCAAAACTGGAAATGGTGCTGTGGCTCAAGTGGTGGAGCCTTGAGCACAAAGAGGCTCAGCAACAGCCCTGAGTTCAAGGCCCAAAACTGACCTCTTCCCTTCAAAAAAAAAAAGGGAATGAGGAAAAAAGATTCATGTCACTTCACAATAAAAGCTTGTGAAAGAAATATCACTGTCTAATAACAGCATTAGAGAATACCATAGTTATCCTTTTTGTAACAAGACATGGAGTTAAATTTAACAAGTCCGAAAGTACAGCAACAAACTACTAACAGGTTTAAGTCCTGTTGACATTGATAAAGGAATAAAGCTCACATCTACTCAATCAGAAAAAAAATCCTAAGTCTCTCCGTTTTGTTCTCAAACATATGCATGTGAGACATCATTAATATTACCACCCGCAGAAATAGAAGTTCTTTATGTAGAACTCAAAACAAACTCTGTAAAATACCCACTCCTGAAACAAGCAGATGTATTATGTGTTGGGACTCAGTGAGTCTACGTGACTCCACCCTGGTTAAACATCCATCTTGTTGTTTACAAGTTTAGGAAAAATGTGGATTGCAAGTGTCTGATAACAGAGCCTAGAGGCCAGATGGATAAGAGCACATATGTAACACCCCCCCACACCAAGGAATGCAAACCCCACCTTCCTCCTCGCCACCCCACCCAAAACCCAAGCGCCAACACTGACCAAAGTGGTAGGCTAGTTTAAACAACTGCTTAGGGATAAGTTGTAACCTCATTGATCACCTGCCTGTGGCCCGACATAACTGTACAATTTTGTGCAAGTGTTGCAATGTTATTGGCCATCTCCCTTCGTGTGGCCAGCCTAAATTGCATGGCCATTTCCCTATAAAAGTTAGCTAGCCTGGCAAGTAAAAGTCCGTGAGACTCTTATCTCCAATAAACTACTAGAAAACCAGAAGTGGCACTGTGGCTCAAGGGGTAGAGTACTCGGCTTGAGCTGAAGAGCTGAAGGATTAGCACCCAAGCCCAGAGTTCAAGCCCTAGAACCGACAAAAAAAAAAGTTAGCCAGTGCAGCTGGGCAGGGTTCACTCTCTGCCAAGGCGGCCCTGACAGGTCAGTCTGTTTCTAGATGCTTGGCGTGAAATATAGCTTTGTCTGACTTTCGCTCTGTTTCAGTCCCGTTCCTTTAATCAGGGGCCCCCAATATCCGGGGCCTACCCCAATATTAAGCACAGAGATAAAATGATTTCACATGGACAAAAATGTCTGGAAAACACTTGGGTAAAAAATATTAAACAGCTTTTAAAGTACTTAAATATGTATTTATGTGTTGAAACCTCAAAACATACCATTTATATGATTTATTTCACAAAGACAATTTTCCTTAGAGTATCTCCAAAGTTTTATTCATAAGGCTATCAGAAAAACTGAGTGGAGAAATGGTTTCAGCATTAACAATTTTATTTTCAAAGAATGAGTTAATTATGACAACTAAATTCTTGATTGAAACACAGAAGGACCTAGCAGGCAGTGGTCATGAGCAT
Source organism: Dipodomys ordii (assembly GCF_000151885.1). Lineage (NCBI taxonomy): Eukaryota > Metazoa > Chordata > Mammalia > Rodentia > Heteromyidae > Dipodomys > Dipodomys ordii. The sequence continues at coordinate 35,199,512 of NW_012267221.1, read as the reverse complement.
GCTAATTCAGATTCCTAATGATGCCATGAAATAATTTTTATTTTTAAAAATTAAACATAAATAAGTCAGCATTTTTAGTCAGCACTTAGAAAGCATGTTCTGTCATGAAGAAGGAAATATAATTAAGTTGGAAAGGCAGGCAATCATAACAGGAGCTAGGTTTTGTATATACCACATTTGGGTTAAGCAAAAGTTTTGCTGAGCATAAATGACTTGAAGATTGTACTAAAGAAAATTTGTCTCCTTCCATCATAACAGGACAATTATCACTATTTACATAAAGGGCAGGGAGGGCACTTAGCTGCTTTCTAAATCAAGTTTTCAAAAGCTGAATAAATGGGTGTCAATTTTCACTAATACAACTTCCTTTACATGCAATTAATCTGTAAAAACAATTATCTTGGTGTTTTAGGTGCAAACGTCTGAAAAATCATAACTAACACCAAATGTTTTATATCTGAGAATACCTTTTTTTCCTGTGATCACATCAAAGTCACAGTGATTTTTTGTTGTTGTTGTTCTTTGCACATTTAATGAAGTACAGGTTCTACAGGAATTGGCTTACATTCCTAATCCCTGCTCAGCTCACCACAGAAGTCTACCTGCTGTGTCTCAAGCCAAGGTTCTCCTGTTTCCTGTCCTTAGAGGTGTTCTTTACTTACACAGTCACTGACCTCAGGTCCCATCCCACACCCAAAGTTTCTAATTTACATAGTTTAAGTAGCCATCAATGTTTCTTTAAAATCATCAGTAAAACTGGGAGAGCGCAAAGGAAAAGGTGATAGTGTCCGAAAAGAAATGTACTAATTATCTAATTTATAAAATGGTAACCCTCCTGTATACTATCTTTATAATAATAATGTTTAAAAACGTATTGAAAATGTAAAATAAAATGATCGGTAAAAGGATACCTAGCAAAGAGAATCTGAATAGAAATGATCAGCATAGCTGGGCACCAGTGGCTCATGCCTATAATCCTAGCTACTCAGGAGGCTGATCTGAGGATCGCGGTTCAAACCCAGCCTGGGCAGGAAAGTCCGTGAGACTCTTATCTCCAATAAACCACCAGAAATCTGGAAGTGGTGCTGTGGCTCAAGTGGTAGAGCTGAAGAGCTGAGGGACAGCGCCCAGGCCTCCCTCCCTCAAAAATAAAAAATAATGATCAGCATAAATAAAGACACCCACATGATACCAAAGACATTTACACAGGAAAACAAGTAGCATTTAGCATTTACCTTGTAAGATTCAGCATTTAACACTTCATGGTTAATATATCTATTACTGTCATCTGCTCAATGTTGTACAGTGTGGTGACATTTTAAGCAAAAGCTTTAAATTGCTCATTTATTAGGGAAATAATTAAGTTTTCAGGCATATAAAGCTATAAAAAGGACCCTAAGTCCACAATTGCTTTGAATGATTATAGCCTTCAATTGTTTGGCAACTAAAACAGTTATAGTATATTAAAATCAAGACTGCTATTAGGGCCATTTATTTTTCAATTTTTTTTTTTTTTGGTCCGGTCGTAGGGCCTGAACTCTGGGCCTGGGTGCTGTCCCTCAGCTCTACAGCTCAAGGCTAGCACTCTACTACTTGAGCCACAGCACCACTTCTGGCTTTTTTCTTTTTGCTTATGTGGTGCGGAGGAATTGAACCCAGGGCCTCATGCATGCAAGGCAAGTGCTCTACCACTGAGCCACCTTCCCAGCCCCTATTTTTCAATTTTTAACATTAGGTAATAAAATTAAATCTAAACTTCCACAACAAAATTGCTAGAAAATAGTTTTTGTTTTACTATTCTGCACTGAAATAAGTGTGCTGGGCCTTACTGTGTTTCCAAAAACTGAAGTCAAATAGTTTCCTCTTACAATCCTTTCTCAGTATCTTACCACCAAGAACACTGTCAAGAATATAGGAATCAAACATTGTGTACATCTTGACTCACCTCAAATACACAAGCCCCATCACTGACTTAGTCAACATTACTAATTCCATCCAACTTTTCTTTAGGAAAGGTTTCACAGGTGGTCATAGCCCTCCTACTGCCAAAATGCTTGCCACTATTGAGGCATCCACAATTCCATGCCAAAAAAAGATGCAATAAAAAAACTTTCAATGCTTTGAGTAGTTTTTAGCTAGTACAGAGCATTGTAATTACTTGAAAAATCAGTGTCAGATAAAAATGTAAAACTGTCTGTGGTGCTTAATTGGTAGTCTTTAAGAGCAATGGTAACTAAATACAGATATTTGGGGTTGAGACTGAAAGTCTTTCTTCCTAAAAGTTAATAGTCCTTTAAAATAAAGTGAAGCAAATTTTGTCCAGGATGCATTCTCTTTAGTCAACAGTGATGCTATTTATAAGATCAGAACCAGAAACTAAGATGGATGTAAATGGTATCATCAAAGTAAATCAGTGAGAGACTAACTGCAGGATGTCAATCAAAGAGAATCAGAGATCAAGAGAGAACAGAGCATGTTTCCAATGGGGAAATAAAATTCTCCAACTTCAAGGAGGACTCACAATGTTACAAACTGTCAACAAATCTCAATAAGCAAGAAATTTTTTAAACAACTATATTCATAAAATACTGAACAATCACAAAACAAACATTCTACATTTGGCTAGTCTCTGATTGTTTTCCCTCTGTATATTCTACCAGTTCTTTCCTTCTTGTCAAAGACTTAGATATTTCTCTTCAATCTTAAAGTTTAACAGTGCATGAGCAACCTCTCAAATTAAAATAAATTAGTCAGTAAATAAGTAAAGTCATTCTCTCCAAAAGTTATAGGGAAAAGCAAAGGTAACTATTGTATGCCTATCATTTTCCTTCGCTTTTTAAAACTAAAGTCAGTAAGAAACTGGTGAAAATTTCATGCAGTTCATCAACTATTAATCCACACTTATACTCAAAATAAAAAAAAGCAAATTTTCTGTAAGTTGAACTTGATCATAGCCTAATCAGACGCTTTGGTTTTGTATACTGGAAATACAATGAAGCAAGCTGATAACAACAAATGCATTCGGTAACAAACTAGGGGAGGAAAAAAACTGTAAACGCTTGGCTTAGATAAAGTATGAATTATTAAGCAATACCTTAGTTCAGTGTTTTTACTTTCATTTTAATGACTGTTAAACACAATCTGCTCCATTTCTTTCCACTTCATAGCATATACACTCCATAGCCAGAATAATGATCAGTTACTACATCTGTAACAGTTGGCTAAATGCCTATCATACAACTGTAAGAATAAATTCACATCTAAAAAGAATAAAAAAATAAGCCTGGTGATGGTAACTCATGCCTGTAAACCCAACTATGTGAAGGCTGAGATATGAGGATCATGCTTTGAAGCCAGCCTGAGCAGAAAAAATCCACAAGAGTCTTACCTCTAAGTAATCACTGAAAAGCCAGAAGTAGAGTTGTTGCTCAAATGGTAGAGCATCAGTCTTACCAAAAAAGCTAAGGGATAATGAGTACCTAGGGCACTGAGGTAAAGCCACAGTACCAACACACACCCACGGACAGAGTAAGGAAATAAGAGGATAATGGATACTATTTTCCAGATACTTCAAAACACACATTTGGAAATTTTATGTATTTCCTTGTTTTTCAAATTTATTTTAAATTAATAAATTACCCATGAAAAAAATTACAATTGATAAACTTTCCAATACTCCTTTATACTGTCAGCATAATTATACTAGTCTTTTTTTAATGGTAACTAAAATTTTTAGTTCCCTTCTCAAAATTAAAATTATCAAAGTAGTCGGGTGCTAGTGACTCATGCCTGTAATCCTAGCTACTCAGGGAGGCTGAGATCTGAGGATCACGGTTCAAAGCCAGCTTGGTCAGGAAAGTCCATAAAACTGTTATCTCCAATAAACCAATAGAAAACCAGAAGTGGTGCTGTGGCTCAAATGGTAGAGCGCTTGTCTTGAGCTGAAGAGCGCAGGGACAGTGCCCAGGCCCAGAGTTCAAGCCACACGACTGACCAAAAAAAAAAAAAAATTATCAAAATAGTACAATTCGGTGGATGTTAGTGGCTCATGCCTGTAATCCTACCTACTCAAGAGACAGATCTGAGGATCGAGGTTCCAAGCTACCTGGGCAGAAAGGGCCATGAGACTCTTTAACTCCAATATACTACCAAAAGAACAACAGCAACAACTGGAAGTGGAACTGTGGCTCACTGCTAACCTTAGAAAAGAAAAGAAAAAACAAAACAAAAATCAGGTACAGTGCCCAAGCCCTAGGTTCAAGCCCCAGGACAGACAGACAGACAGACAGACACACACACACACACACACACACACACACACACACACACACGTATAATCAAGTTCACTTCTGCATAGAGAATAGCGCTGCTGTACATTTTTGTTTTTAACTCACACTTGCTAAGAAGCCATTCTATTATTTAAGTCATATGAGTGGCAAGAACTTTTATGTCATTTAGTTAATTTTTTTGGATTAGAAACAGATTTCCAGTACCAGCACTTTTAATTAAATTAATGAATTTACAAGAAATGGTGTCAAATTCAATTGGTATTTAAAGAAAGTGTACTCTTAGTTACCTTCATATAAAATACTGTATAAAATTATAGTTTAAATTTATACCACACAAATCTAACTCTGATGTAATTAAATCTTTCTCCCAGAAATTACTTATACTTATCAGAATGTTACAAGGAAATAAGAAAGCATCAGAGTAACAATTACAGAACATATAATACTTCATCTTCATTTATGAATTTTATGTCTTTCCTATCCAGACAACATTTTTAATATCCTACAGTTAGTGTCAAAGGTAAGGATAATACTTCTATCTTATTTTAAATCACCTAAAATATTGTTATTATCTATAAATATGATTTTAATGAAAATTTATTTCTTGATAAACAGTCCAGTTCATGAGGGTTTATTTTTCAACTCATGTATTAACTCTTAATTTTATTTATCTTTTCTCTGTAAGAAGCACCTTTCTAATGAGTATATTAATGAAGAATGTATTAACCTTTTCCACAGTGATTCAGTATCTGAGATTTGTCTGCCTGGGTTAGCTTTGCATCTCCTCAGATCTCAATCTCCTTAATAGCTAATATTTTATGCAAACTATCAGTGCCTGGATTTATTATCCTGTTTTTGAAGGACTCAGTTTATTAGCACAACTATAAGTAGTATCTTTACTATGAGAATATATTTAAAGATAAATGGACACAAACTTCCATGTTGATGTTGCCAACGCTGCTTCTTTGGATCCCAAATAGTGATAATTTTAGAACATGCACTTGTGGTCTCTACAATGTAGAAAGAGGTACACATAGATAATGAAAAACAGTATTTGTCAGCTTCTCTTCCACTGTCCCAATTGGTTAGAAGTCAAAAGACTTTGTTTCAAGTCTTAGCTCAGGAATAAACAATTCATAGGGTGTCTCCTCATATTTTTAACTGGCAATAATAGTCATTTTTGCTCTTACCTTCCTTTGGTCTGCCATAGTTAGTCTTTCACCATGTCTTATTTTTGTATTGTCACTCAGAGTTCTCTCCACTTTATTCTGCATTTCTACCCTAATTAAAATTATTCTTCCTACTTCATATCTTACTAAAGAATACTTCCAATTAGTATTTCCTGTGTTTCTCAAAGTACATTCCATTCTCTGCATTCATTTCGTAAAAACTGTCAAATTCCATCCATTCTTTAAAAGAATGAGGCTGTGTTCTGATTTTTTCATAGTATTCTTATACTGATTCCAGCCTGAAATTATTAGTTTAGTGTCCAATTTGTATTCAGTGCTGCATCCTTGGAGCTATTCCAAGGATGTTAAAACTTGGCTTCACTTTGAAATTAAGTTATGGTCAGAGTTTTGTTTTTGTTTTTTTTCCTAACCTCTACAATACTTAGTGCATACTCATGGAAATGATACTATATTCACTAAATATTTGCTGACAAATGTATCACAAAATGAAGATGATTTGCTTTTCATCGTCAATCATTGTCAAACTGAATATGCACTGAAACAGATGACTAAGTAATATAATCATGTTTTAAATCCTATTATAATTTAATAGTATGAAAGTTGTACTACCATAAATTTCAAATTTTTAAGTGAGTCAAGATGGAGAGGATTAATGGAATAAAATATATATTGTATGTACTTATGAAACTTTTCACAATGAAACACATATACAAACAAACACATACACATTCTTATAAAAATAAAAAAATAAGAAATAAACAGCATCTACATTGGAAAATGCAAGCGATACCACATATCTTTACTCCCAGATAACAAGATCTTTGTTTATATGTAAATAAAGAGAACTTTAGATTCCTGTCTTTCACCTAATATTAGAACTCAAAGATCCTAAAAAAAAAAAAGAACTAAGTAAATTCAGTATGATGAGTATATAAAGTAATTAATTACATTTCTTCTACACATTAACAATGTAAAATTTGAGAATAAAATTAAGAAAACAATTTCATTTACAATAAAATCAAGACTAAGAAATTAAATTTACAATAAAGAAAGAAAGAAAGAAAGGAAGGAAGGAAGGAAGGAAGGAAGGAAGGAAGGAAGGAAGGAAGGAAGAAAGGAAGGAAGGAAGGAAGAAAGAAAGGAAGAAAGAGAGAGAAAAGGAATGGTGTTACACACTTGTAATTCCAGCTACTTAGGAAGTAAAGACAGGAGTGTCACAAGTTCAGGATTAACCTGGACTAAAAGTTGGTGATCCCCTAACTTAAAAAACAAATAAAGACAAAAAAGCACTTAGGAATATCTTATTTTTTTAAGAATTAATATTGTTTAAATGACATCTCATAATTTCTATCAAAATGTTCACTGCTTTCTTAAAGAAAGTAACAAACTAATCCTACAAGTGGTATAAAAGTCTAAGAATCTGGAATAGCCAATTGTTAAAAAAAAAACAAAAAACAGAACATACTCTTTAATTTCTAAATTTACTACAAAGTTACAGTAATTAAGACATATAGATCAATGGAACAGAACTGAAAGTCCAGAAATAAACCATTACATGTGTAGTCAATTGATTTTCTCCAAGTGTGTAAAGACAAATCAATGAGGGGAAAAAAAAACTCTTTTTTCATATGGTGCTCATAAAACTGGATATACACATGCAAAACAATAAAGTTGGACCTCATGGAATATTCTATGCCAAAATGTCACTCATAGTAGTTATGTAAACTTCTTAGAATTAAATAGAGGAGTAATGTTCATGACTTGGCAATGCTTTCTTAGACATAACATTGAAAAGAAAAGCAAGAATGTATATATTATATTATTTAAATGTTTTATGATTCCAAGAAATACACCTCCATTTATGCCTCAAGACAGTGAAGACAACCCATTAAATGTCAGTAAATATTTGCAAAGCATACATTTGACCAAAGAACTCAATTATAACAAGAGATCAAAACATACATTTCTCCAAAAACGATGTACAAATGACCAATGATAACTTGAAAAGAATCTCAATATCATTTATTCTAAAAGGAATACAAGGAGCAGGAATTTGGCTTAGTGGTAGAGTGCTTGCCTAGTATGCATGAAGCCCTGGGTTCAATTCCTCAGTACAATATAAACAGAAAAAGCCAGAAGTGGCACTGTGGCTCAAGTGGTAGAGTGCTAGACTTGAACAAAAGAAGCTCAGGGACACTTCCCACGCCCTCAGTTTAAGACCCAAGAATGGAAAAAAAAAAAAAATACAAATTAAAGCAACAAAGGAATCCCATTAATACGTATTAGGATGGCTCAAATAAAAAAAGACAGATTAACAATTATTAACAATTCTTACCTTCAGAACAAGAAGCCAGAAGCTGAGCTGTGGTTCAAGTGGTAGAACACTAGCAAAAAATGCTAATGGATAGTGCCCAGGTCCTGAGTTTCAAGGCCTTGTACTAACACTATCTCTCTCTCTCTCTTTCTCTTTCTCTCTATCTCTCTTTCTTTTTCTCTCTCTCACTCTCACACACACACACTCTCTCTCTCTCACACACACACACACACACTCTCTCTCTCTCACACACACACACACACACACACACATCCCATATTACTGTCTTTACTAGTTTTTTTAGACAAAGTTACATAACAGGGTCTGGAAAAGTGGCTTAGTGGTAGAGTGCTTGCCTCACATGCATGAAGCCCTAGGTTCGATTCCTCAGTACCACATAAACAGGAAAAGCCAGAAGTGGTGCTGTGGCTCAAGTAGTAGAGTGCTAGCCGTGAGCAAAAGAAGCTCAAGGGCAGTTCCCAGACTGGTAAAAAGAAAAAAAAAAGTTATTAAAAAAAGTTATATAACATTGATATACCTGATATATAGAAATTATTTCTATTAAAACAAGTATTTTTAATATTTGTCAATACCTTCATCATGTATTTCTCCAAAGGTTCATAATAAATCACTTCTATATTGACTTTTATTTTCTTTGCTATGTATAACATCTAGAATATTTCCATTGGAAGAATACATAACCTGGCAGTTTAATAACTGAATTAATCAAATAATAAAAAATGGGAGATATCCCAGATGATCATCAAAAGAATACAGATATGAATTAGCCCACTGCTTTTCTGACCTCTTAGAAGCTTAGAGAACTATATGCGGAAATTGTTCCTAATGGCTCATTTTAATTAGAAGTCATAAGATCCACAGAAGAGAGAAAAGTACTTCTCTGATAGTGTAGCAGCTAGGCATAGTGGAACATACCTGTAATCCCAGCTACTCAGGAAGCAGAGGCAAAAGGACTTTAAGTTTGAGGCCATCTCTGGAAAACCTAGGAAGACCTTATATCAAAATAAAGCAAAATATCTGAGTGTAACAAGCATGAAACCTTGGGTTCAATCCCCAGTATCACAGAAAGAAAGAAGAAGAGAAGAAAGAAAGAAAGAAAGAAAGAAAGAAAGAAAGAAAGAAAGAAAGAAAGAAAGGAAGGAAAGGGAAGGGAAGGAAGGAAGGAAGGGAAAGAAAGAAAGGAGGGAGGGAAGGAGGGAGGGAGAGGAAGGGGAAAAGAAAGAAAAGGAAGGGAGGAAGGACAGAAAGAAGGAAGGAAAGGAAAGGGAAAAAGGGAGGGAGGGAAGAAAGCAAAAGAAAGGGAGGAAGGATAAAGATGAAGAGTAACATCATGCTTGGAAGTTCAAAATGTCTTGAGTCCTTTGGTCAAGACTCCCTCTGTCACTAACCAGTTGTGGGGAGTCTTTTTAATTACAAAGTTTGGGCAATAATAATCTCTACAATATAAGTTATGTGTGAAGACATTATTATAAGTAACTAAATATACATTTCCTAATGTTCTGTTTGGTGTGCAAACCCTCAATAGATAATTGAGGTTACTAACTTTTCTGAGCCCAGATATTTGACTTATCTGTGACAAGAAAATAATAATACACCCTCAGACCAGTGGTACTGTGAATCAAGATGAAGAATTCCTGCCGTAGTGCTTTAGAAAAGAACAATGTACTCTTTACCAATAAAACATTGTTCATATTACAAGTTGTCAAATGCATTGCTAGTACTATTGTTTCAAAAAGTATCTAAAAATTGTCATATTTGTTATTTTCAAAGACTGTTATTAGGCCTCATTAGAAATTTGTGTGCACTACTGTCTAGTAGCCACTAAATGACTACTTTGATAAACATTTGGAGAGATTAATTGACCCATTAGGAGGTCTCTTAAACCTGGAGATTCTGCAATTGGACTCAAGCCAATGATTCCATTATAACATATGAATTTAACCCTATTTGCATGGAGCATATCATCTATAGAGGCCTGATACAACACTAGTAGAACTAGAGCCCAAAAAACAGGGATTTTTTTCTGCTTTCAGTGCCAAGTTAAAAGGCAGTTCTAGATAAATATATTAAATCTTGGCTTTCCATAAAAATAGGCTGTATTAAATTCTGCTAAAGAATGTGCTCAAGGCAGGATGACCCCATTCACATTTTGTGTGATGGCTTTAGATTGTAAATCCCCCAAAGCATTTAAAACCTCATAATTCTCTGCTTATAACATCAGGCAAAGTGATACCCTAAATACTGTATTTTCAAAAAAAATGTTAAGGGTTATTGCTATTAATAAGACTTTGAAAGAATATGAAGAGGAACATTTGTTTCAGAAAGGAAAGAGACGAGGGCTGGGAAGGTGGCTCAGTGGTAGAGCGCTTGCCTTGCATGCCTGAGGCCCTGAGTTCAATTCCTCAGCACCACATAAGCAAAAAGAAAAAAGCCGGAAGTGGCGCTGTGGCTCAAGTGATAGAGCGCTAGCCTTGAGCTGAAGAGCTGAGGGACAGCGCCCAGGCCCAGAGTTCAGGCCCCACGACCGGACCCAAAAAAAAGAAAGGAAAGAGACGAAAATACATCTATTTTCTCCTCTTGTCTACAAATTCTGCCCCTCTTTATTGATTTCTTTATACATAATTTTTACATCTCTTTAATTTTTAAATAAAGTCTATCTCTGCTTTTGTCCCTTTGCCCATATATGAGTAACCTTCTTGAAAAAGTGTTACCCATACTATATGTGTTTCCTCAGGTGAAATCTGAGCAATTTCCATTCACCACTCTTTCAGAATCCAGTGATCACATTCAATCACTATTTCCTTAGCTTCTTTTACCACTTGCCAACAGTGAATATTTGTCCTGTATGAAATCTGTTCCTTGACTTCTCAGACATCATTCTGTCTTAGTTGCCTCTCATGATCTCCTGGGAGACCTAACAAATTAGCTGAGGTATAGTAGAATTCCTTGAAGGGATTTGAGGGAGGGGGAGGGCGGGGGAGGGTAGGAATCAGTAAAATAAGAAAGGATTGTGGAAACCCTTGTTTCAATGTTGTGTGTGACAGCAGGAGGATCCAACAGTGTAAAGTGCTTAGACTGGTGTGATGCTAATGACTTAGGAAAAGTGGTCTTGCCTAACTGCAGGCATGGAAGGGCCATCTGCTTCACAGGAGCTCTGCACACTGGCAGGAAAACAATAATGACAATTTCTTCAACATCATCCTGAGGAAGCAAAAATATGTATTTCTGACAAAACTTAAAGTACATACTCTGAGGTTTTAAAGAAAATAAATATTTATAGGGGTTGTTAAGAGTTTTGGCAAAAATGTATTATTCATGAAAATAAGGTTCTAATTGTTTTTATAATAAAATTAATGATTACATTTTTGAAACAAGCATATTGCAAGAGATGATTATTTTGCAAGACATCTGCTTTAAAGAATGTGTTTTAAATGAGTATATGCATAAGTATATACAGACAGATGTGTGTGCATACATATGTATATCCATGAATACATACACACATATATATGTATAAACTTTCTAAGAATGTCATTTCTATGTTCAGCCCTATGAGAATGGACGGCCAAGACAGGACCTTTCAGGAATAGCTACACAACTAGATGGCATACTGCTCAGAAAATCAGAAATGCTCTCTTTTAACTTAAAATCACTCTGGATGTCTCTCCTTATATCTCAGCCTGTAATACAAATACCAGGAATTAGTCATTTCTCAACCTCAAATAGACACTCATCTTATCATGAGATCCTTTACTATCATGTCTTTCAAAAGTAATTGGAATCTAATTTTCCAGAATTCATTTTCCATTGAATCACATGTTAACATTTTATAGCACTTTAAAAAAAAACAATTAGAAGGCCAGATGGTCTAAAAAACACAGTTACTCTTAATCAGATCATGGTTTCCGATTAAGTATCCATTCCTAACTTCTTTTTAATCAAATCATAATTTAATCAAGAATTCACTACCCTTGAAAAATTTTGTATGCACAAGCTGCCTTATAAAAGGTTTAGTGGAATTCATTAAGTTTTAAGAGAAATTTGCACTTAGATTGCAATAAGGAAATATCTCTCTCTCTCTCTCCTCTCTCCTCTCTCTTTCTCTCTCTCTCTCTCTGTTAAAAAAAAGTCAACACTGGGATGACTGTAATGAGCATTCTTCACTTAAGAAAGTCTTTGTAAGACCTCAAACTATGAAATTACTGCAAGATAGAGTAGGAAAAACACTAGAACTTACAGGCATAGACAGAAACTTTTTGAAGAGACCCAGGGGCAGGCATAGAAAATAAGACAATGAGGTCACATTTTTAAAAAGTTTCTGCACAACAAAGAACATAGCTAACTAATAAAACAGAAAAACAGCCCAAAGACAAGAAGAAGATCTTTACCAGCAATACAATCGACAAAGGCCTAATATCCAAAATATACAAGGAGCTCAAGAAATTAACCCTTTGCCCAAAAAGAATAAACTAATCAACAAATAGGCAAAGGAAAATTAAGAATGGCAAATAAACGAGGAAATATTTAACATCCTTGGCCATAAAGAAAATCAAAAAACTTTGAGATTCTATCTGACCCATTAGACTGGCCAACATCATGAATTCAAACAACAGAAGCTGGTGGAGATATGGGGGGAAAAGAACCCTATTACGCTGTTGGTGGGAATGCAAATTAGTACAATCATTTTGGATGGTGGTTTGGAGGTTCTTAAAAACTAACCATAGAATTTCTCTATGATTTAGCTGTACCACTCCTGGGCATCGACCTAAAATATGACAAGTCAGGATACTGCAAAAGCACTTCCACATCCATGTTCACTGCTGCACAATTCACAATAGCCAAATTACAGAAACAACCCAGACACCATACAGCAGATGAGTAGATTTTTTAAAAAATGTGGTTCCTATACACAATTCAATTTTGCTCATTCATTAGAAAGAATAAGATTATGTCAATTTTAGGGAAATGATGGACCTAAAACAAATCATCCTGATGTAAGCCAAGTTCAGAGACAAAAGGCGGATGTTTTCTCTCATACGCAGAAGGTAGATCTAAAATATACTCTAGACATCCATGCACAAACAGTGAGACTAAAAGAGGATACTCTTAGAGAAAGAATCCAAAGGTATAATTCCTATGCACACTGAAAAACTCCAGAAAATGAAAATGTTGTTGTTGTTGTTATTGTCTATAGTGGAGTTGTTAGTTTTTCTTTTATTTTTTGTTTGTGCAGAAATGGAAGGAGTAAGGGTGAGCAAATGTAGTCATGATATTAAGTGTACACTATGTGAAAAATCAACCATGCAACCTGGGGGCGAGAACAGGAGGGAGAAACTGGGGCAAAGTAAAGATCAAAATAATATTGTCCAAAAATAATTTTATTGGAAGAACTTTACTCATTCCCTGCCTAATGAAATGGTGATCCCTCTCTACATCACCTTGATAACAATGAAATTACATGAGCCGGTGGCTCATGCCTATCATCGTAGCTATCCAAGAGGCTGAGATCTGAGGATCATGGTTTGAAGCCAGCCTGAGCAGAAAAGTCTTCATGAGACTTATCCCAATTAACTACTTAAAAGATGGAAGTGGTGCTGTGCTCAAAGTGGTAGAGCATAAAGAGATCAGGGTTGAGCAAAAAGAGATCAGGGCTAGAGACCAGGCCCTGAATTCAACTCCAACAACTAACAAAATGGAGGAGGATGGAGGAGGAAGGAGGAAGAAGAAGAACAAGAAGAAGGAAGAAGAAGAAGAAGAAGAAGAAGAAGAAGAAGAAGAAGAAGAAGAAGAAGAAGAAGAAGAAGAAGAAGAAGAAGAAGAAGAAGAAAAAGAAGAAGAGGAGGAGGAGGAGGAAGAGGAGGGGGAGGAGGGGGAGGAGGGGAAGGAGGGGAAGGAGAGGGAGGAGGGGGAGGGAGGAGGGTGGAGGGAGGAGGTGGAGGTGGTGGTGGTGGAGGAGGAGGAGGAAAAAGAAAGAAAAATCTTTATAGAACTCCAGTCATTTTTCAGGCTCTAGGAAACCCCTTAATTGCCAGGAAAAGTTTGACCAATAAATATAATGCTTGAAGTTAAGATAAAATTGTTTAAGTAGACATGCACCTTTTGTGTAACTCATTTTAGACATCTTATTTACTTATTTATGTGTGTGTGGAGGCGGGGGAGGGGGGGGTAACCAGTCCTGGGGCTAGAACTCAGGCTCTGGATGCTGTCCCTGAGCCTTTTTTGCTCAACTATTTTCTTGCTCTACTACTTGAGCCACAGTTCCACTTTCAGCTTTTCTGGTGCTAAATTGAAGATAAGAGTCTCACTGACTTTCTTGTCATTGACCCCCAGTCCAACTTAGATTCCTTTTACTGTTACCTTATAAACAATACTCACAACTGTTTTATGGAAGAAGACTTCTAGTCTGACTATTATATTAGGCTTTGATTGTTCAGTTAGCATTTCTTTCCTAACATACCACTAAACTGTTCAAAAACAAAATTTAAGTTTATATAAAAATTATATGTTGCCCTAAGCATGTATAGATATCAAATCACCCTTGGTTCCCTCCTTTTCTATTTCCAAAACTTGCTTCAAAATCTAATGGCCACATTTCTTCATGCCACCTTTCTCAGTATAGCTCTTAATCATCTACATGCTGTGTTCACCCTCCAAGATGTTTGTTCTCTTAAATTAGTTTCTCTGTTAAACTTTCACAGAAACCAACCTTGTACAATGCCAGATTACCTGTGATCTCATAAAGTAGACCTTGGACTTTTTTCTCTTTGTGACCCCTCATTTTGAATAGTATTATCAAATATTATCACAGTTTCATTGTCAGGTCTGTCTTGAGTTCATTATCTTGTCACTAAATCATTTGTCATGGCAGTAAGTGCCTTGGGAAGAGACTCGAGATTTTATTGAAACATGTATTATCTTTTTTTTTTAACACTTAGTGCCTCTTAAATGTAATTTCAAGTACTAAAGTTTTAAGAAATGAGGAGTTAAAAGAGCATATGTAATATTCTATCATAAGAATAACAAAGATACTAATTGGAATATAACTTCTCCAGCAATAGCAAAATAAAACAAAACTTAAAACCTCTGGGAAGTATCCCAGCATTTTTCTATTTTACATTTTTTTAAAGTTCCATCACAAAGTAAACTGTAAATAATCTGTGAGTTGAAATGGTCAGAAACCAAAATTTGTATTGTGGAACTTCCCCTATTTCTTTAATACAATTTCTTTTCACAGTGGGCAGTGCTTTGACATGTCACTAAATTATATAACCAAGTCTGAATTCTAGCACCTGTGATTCTATCCAGACATACAGTCTTTGCAGATGTAACTAATTAAAGTGAAAATTATGGATGGGAACAACTTAATTTAGGTAAACTCTAAGTTCAATGAACACTGACATAAAAAGAACAGAAGATATGAGGCACAAAGAACCACAGGGGAAAGTCAGGTGGAGGTGAGGAATGGGATATAAACATTGCAACTACCCAATGTCAAAAACCAGAACTGTCAATTGCCACTAAATGTTAGGCAATGATCATGGAGAAGACTTTCCCTTATGGCATTCAGAAGAAGCCAATCTGGAGACTATCCTTCAAAGCACTGATTATGAACTTCTGGCTTCCGGCCACTAAATTTTGTTGTGCAAATATAGGAAACACAATATATGATTATATACTTGTATTTCTTTCCACTTCCCAAATTGGACTTTTCAGACTACTTTGGGAAAATCTTGTTTATTCTGCCAGACAACAGATAAAGAAATATATAGAAAGGAGGCTGGAGAAAGAAAGGAGACTAGGAAAGAAGTTTATCTAAAGTAACTAATAGGATGAATCAATATACTGTAGTAAAGACCACATATCCTAAAGATAAACAATTTCTATTCTTAGCTTTATCATTGTTTTGGCTTTATGAACTTGGAGAAAGTATTTAAAACCTCTGAACTACAATCTTCTATGTCTTTCACACACAGAAAGAAGAATAGTATTCAATTTCAGAGCTGTGAAAAATAAATTAAAACTGCACATTTCTTGGCATTTTCTAAATAAGCAAATATTCAATAATCATTACCTTTGATTAATTTGAATTATTTTTTTTACAGAGACATGTTTCTTTAGATCAAGCAAGTCAAACTTACTTGATTTCCTTTCTCCAAAGACAGTTATTCCAATTTTAAATAGTAACTTTATCTCAAAACTGGTATCATACAAGAAATTATTTAACTAAGGTCACTGTTCAATACACTAACACAGAAAAGAGTTCCATGAACCAACTCGTTTAATTTTATTCTGCTATTTCTCAACTCAAGTCCTAAAGGCAGCTGGTCCCCTCTCTTGGACTCAATGAACTTACATTCATGCTGGTATAAAAATATTTGCAAATCACCATCGTGCAATTTCCATTATACAATATCCATCTTTTAAAGTTAACAACAGAGAGTGACACTTGAACAAAGTACTTTTTAATTAATGTTCAACGTGTGAACAATATTTAAGCTAATGTCACTAAGAACTCACATCTTGAAGAAATAAATAAGATACTCACTTCTACTTTACAAATAAGGATAGTGAATTTCAGAGAGATTTAGTGCCTAACTCACAGAATTGTTAGTCTATCCATATTTCCTTTTAAATTTATATTGTATAAAAATATATGTAAGTAAATAGATTAACATAATTAATTATCATGTACCAATCACCTAGCAATAATGTATTTTGAAGATTTAACTCCAATTTTTTAAATTTCCCTAAGATAACAAATGTAGATAGCTAGTCTTAGTTTCTAGGCATTGCATCAGTTTAGAATTGTGTCTTATGAGAAAGAGGAAAAGGACAAAATTCTAAAATGAGCTTTTTCATTAAAAGAATTCTGTTACTAATCCTATAAAGACAAAAACAGCTTCCCCATATAATAACACTCATGCAATCATAAACATGTCACCAAAACCTAAGTTCCACCAAAGAGTAAGTCAAAACCTAAATATTCATAGGTCTAATCTAGAGAAAACAAAGTCAAATATTTGCTTCTAAATTGATACTAAACATAAATCATTCCTAAAAGTGTATACTGGAGGGCTGGAAGTGTGGCTCAAGTGGTAGAATATATGCCTACCAAGCACAGGCCCAAAGCTTAAACACTAGTACCACCAAGAAAAGAAAATAATAATAAATCATAATAATTAGTATAACCCAATTAAAGCATATAGATTATCACAGGAGATAAACTGGTACTTGCAATAGTGAGGAATATTCAGTAAGTTAAGCAAGGTAAGTATTCTGGTGCTCAATTGCCATTTGTATCTACATGAACATTGAAGGAGAAATTTTCCTATTGTAACTCCTCAGAAGAGCATAGACCCATCTGATTTGTCAATAGAGAAAGAAAAAAATTCAGCTATAAATATAAACATAACTTTCAGGAAATGAAATTGGCAGGAGCTAATGAAGATTTACGAAGGAAAAGAGAACTAAAGAGGTAGAACACTGAAAGTCACTGTAGAAAGGCAGCTAGCTACATTTTCATCAGCTTTCTCAAGGCCAGCCTGGATTAAGTACAGATGAAGTGAGTGACAATTATAAATATATTCTTATTTTTGCACAGCTATTTATAAAGCATTTAAATTTTAAAAGGGATTTCCCTTTTTTTTTATCTACTATGCATTAGACTAGATTGCTAAAAAGGCTATGTGCAATACTGAAAAGTAACTACTAAATAGACATTAACAGACATCTTTCTAGATGAATATGTATTTACATTTATGGTTAATAATTAAATATTTCATCCTTATTGATAAGGCTTTATCTTAGAAGAGAAGCACTGAATCAGTTACACACTGCATATCACTGATGCATTTAGAATCTTAGGAAAAGGTTTGAAGACTGGTGGAAAAGTAGTATCTTTTTTTTTTAGTAAGTATTTTATTGTGAAAATACTAGAAAGAGAGGTTACAATTACATGGGCAAGGTAATGAGTGCATTTCTTATCAAGCATTGTTGCCTCCTCCTTTGTTTCCCCTTACCATCTTTGTACATGATTGTGCTCTTGATTTTTATAAAAAGTCCAAACTTCTACCAGATAGAACTTTTTAAGATGGCACATATGAGTGAGATCACTAAGTACTTGTTTTTTTATGCCTGTCTTATGTCAACATAATGATCTCCAGTTCCATCCATTTATTCATTCATTATTCATTACTCTCTGATATATATGTACCGTATGTTCTTTATGTAGTCATCAATTGATGGTCACTTAAGAGGTGTTCATGCAACTGGTATTATAAAGAACATGGACATGAAGATGTTTATTTGACATGACAATCCCATTACCTTTGGATACATTTCCAGGAGTGAGCTTGATGGATCAGATGGCAACCCTGTTTTTAATTTTGAGGAACCTCCATATTGTTTTCCATAATAGCTGCAATAACTTGGATTCTCTTCCATGGCATACATGCCATGCTTTGTTTTGTCTTTTTGTAGTAGCTATTCTTCCTGGTGTGAGGTGGTAATTTTGATTTATATTCCCCTGATGATTAGTGGGTCTGATATTTTTTCATATGTACATGTTTTGAGAAAAGTTTACTTCCAAAATAGAAGCTTTTTACTTTGTTGTCATCTAATTTGTCTAGCTTTGCTTTTGTTTTCTGCATTCTAGATAGCCTGCTTCTTACGGAAAAGGGAGTATCACCAAAATAGAAAAATACAAGCTCCATAACTTTACATTTTTTAATACAAATTTGTACTCCTAAACCTCATCTATGCCTCGAGTTTCCAAAGAATTCTGTATGAGCACATATGCAAAGAGATTTTTAATAACTTGACATGTACAAGTGCTTCTTAATTGAAAAGTATAAATATTTATTAATTTACGATCAATGATATCTATGTCTGAGTTCATATTCTTTTAATAATATGTAAGGGATACATATCCTTAAATTAATTTAAATCAGAGCATTCTTCTTTGCAAAAGTTTCACACAGATAAAATTTACTAGGAATCTGTTCTGTGACAGACAAGTGTTACACATGGGTTGAAGCCTATAAATCTCTTCCTAGATATTAGTAGTAAGGAAATTTCAGCCTCAAAAGTTTATCTTGTCACTATATTGTAAGGCTGAAAACATATTATTTATTTCAAAGATTGTGTAAAGTTAAACAGTTATACAATTACTAGAAACACAAGAGCCATTGAAAAACATACCTGTTAGACTCTATTTCTTGTAAGAATCAAAAAGAAAATTAGCAACAATGTGACAGATACAAGATGCTATAACAAGTCAGAGGGAATGGTATGCAACCTAAGCTACATATAATATTATAAAGTTTTTGTAAGAAGTATTTGCTTCTAAGCTGACTCTTCCCTAAATTATAAGGAGGAATTTGGGGCTGGGAAGGTGGCTCTGTGGTAGAGCGCTTGCCTAGCATGCCTGAGGCCCTGGGTTCGATTCCCCAGCACCACATAAGCAGAAAAAAAAAGCTGGAAGTGGTGCTGTGGCTCAAGGGGTAGAGTGCTAGCTTTGAGCTGAAGAGCTGAGGGGGAGCACCCAGGCCCAGAGTTCAGGCCCCACGACCGCCCCCCCCGCCCCCCCCCAAAAAAAAGTATAAGGAGGAATTAACCAACAGTACAAAGGGTCAGATATGCCCAGAAATTCCTTACAGATGCAGAGAAAACAGCTACAAAGATAAATAAAATAATCTAGGCATAGAATCTCTAAGAAACAAAGATTAACAAGGAATAAGTCATTCCAGCCCTAAAAAGGGCTAATTTCTTATTTTTTTAATTTTTTATTATGAAAATACCGTACAAAGGAGTTACAATTACATGGGCAAGATAATGAATACATTTCTTACATTGTTGCTTCCTCCTTTGTTTCCTCTCCCTATCCCTTCCCATATCCCCCGCTTCCCGGGGCCAAAGTTGTAAAGTTCGTTTTTCTACATAACGACTTGTACATCTCATTGTTGCAATGGGTCCACCTGTCTCTCTAGTTAAACCTTTGTTTTTTCCCTTCCCTTCCACAAATTATACCAAAATCAAATACAGTGAAAGCAGGGGTTATACCATGGGGAAGGGACATACAAAGCAACAAAGAAATCATCTTATAAATATGTTAGGAACAATCGTATGAAAATAAAAAACAGTTGAATACTTATCTTGGGGTTCATTTCACCTAACATCATCATGTCTGACCTTTTCTTGCTTGTCTCAGACATATTAGTTATTACAATTAAGGGAAACCAAGGGGCCTGTGTTTCCTTGGGCCTGGCTTACTTCACTTAGTATAATGTTTTCCAAGTCTTTCCATTTCCTAACAAATAGGGCAATGTCATTCTTTCTGATGGAGGCAAAGAATTCCATTGTGTGTGTGTGTGTGTGTGTGTGTGTATATATATATATATATATATATATATATATATATA
>NW_012267221.1:35173572-35176789 GCF_000151885.1 Dipodomys ordii | reverse complement strand
GCCCTGGGTTCGATTCCTCAGCACCACATAAGCAAAAAGAAAAAAACCACAAGTGGCACTGTGGCTCAAGTGGTAGAGCGTTAGCCTTGAGCTGAAGAGCTGAGGGACAGCGCCCAGGCCCAGAGTTCAGGCCCCACAACTGGACCCAAAAAAATAAATAAAAATAAAATGTAATTTGCTGGGATTTATCTCATTTACCTATTAAAACAATCTTAGAATAACATGTCCTGGGAGAGTCATCTCAACATCTTATAACCCCTAACTATGCTGTTACAAATCATGGTAAAATGCCCAAAAAGTAGAGGCTTCAAATATATTCTAACTGCACAAAAGAAAGCACCCAAGCTATTTCATAATGGAGTTACCATGCCAGCTGATGAGCATCTGAAACTCTGCAAATAGATTTTGAATACTGTAAATATGCTCTCCAAGAACCATTGTAATCAGGCCAATTTTACTTCTGCAGAAAGGTGGGCCATCAGCGTAAAATCTGACAATCAAGCGCACAGAGCACGCAGCTCCCTTATTTATCCCTAAAGTAACAGGTACTGCCCCATTTGCTCAGATTGGTTGAGCTCAGGTTTCAATATGCTTGTGGGTAAAATGTATTTACTTAAGGTGACTTTGAAATGAAATTAACAGTACAAATAATCTCAAAACATAGCATCACCTTCAGCTATTTTTTTTTGGGGGGGGGAGGTCAGTGGTGGGCCTGGGCACTGTCCCTCAGCTCTACAGCTCAAGGTAAGTTCTCTACCAGTGGAGCCACAGCACCACTTCTGGTTTTCTGGTGGTTTATTAGAGCTAAGAGTCTCATGGACTTTCCTGTCCAGGCTAACTTTGAACCATCATCCTCAGATCTCAGCCTCCTGAGTAACTAGGATTACAGTCATGAGCCACCAGCACCCAACTAATCTTCAGCTATTTCTTCAACAATCTGAGGTATGTCTTAATTCCATCTTAAAGGAAACCAATTTAACACAAAACTGTACATTTCAAACACCCATTCTTATCTCAAAGCAGTTCTTCTCCTTAACAAGAACTAAGCCATTAAGCCAAACAGGAACTTTGAAACAACACACTTTGATAGAAAAGACAGTTTTTCTCAGAGGAATAACTGGTCTAAGAGATGTAGCGGTCATTTCACATCAGGAAGGGGGATGATAGATGATATCTAAGGTCTGAATCAACTTACATTCCTAAGATCCTATAATTAGACAATCTTAAGACTAAATTATAGTTAAGAGATGCAAAAGAAGAGTTACCAGAGAAAATAACTAAGAAATTGTTGGGTTTGTATGTTTATGGTTGGGTTGTTTTTGTTTTGTTTGTTTTTAGGAAGTTGTTTACTGGTATAGCAACTCTTAAAGCTGGCAAAAGCCTTGCAGCAAATTAATTGGCCTTTTTCCTTTCTAGGAATGATTAGCAATAAACTATTATGAGAATTTTTAATTAGTTATCCTGTGGCTCAAAATGACTTTTTTGTAATATTTATGTGCAGCAAATAAAAGCTAAAACTCAGCTGGATCCAACTGAAGGACTCAGGAATCTCCCAGGTGCTGGTATTCCTGATTCTTTGTGGCCAGTATATAGGTAAGGAGAAAGGACCCATGAACAATGTAAATACCAGAAATTTCATTTAGCTTTGTGTTGTCATAGAAGATGAAGCCCAGAGATAGCATTATAAATTACCATGGGTAAGTAGTGACAATATAACTGTTCTAGAAATGCATACTCTGACACCTAATCTACTGTTGTCACTAATAAAGATTTTTTGGTGGGGTGAGGGGGTCAGTCGTGAGGCTTGAACTCTGGGCTTGGGCACTATCCCTCAGCTCTTCAGCTCAAGGCAAGCACTTGACCACTTGAGCCACAGCACCACTTCCGGTTTTCTAGTGGTTTATTAGAGATAAGAGTCTCATGGACTTTTCTGCCTGGGCTGGCTTTGAACCATGATCCCCTGATCTCAGCTTCCTGAGTAGCTAAGATTACAGGTGTGAGCCACTGGTGCCTGGCATAAAGATTTATTTAATACTGGAAGATAGCCTTTAATTCAAAATCCTCAAATATTGGAGAAATCGCAGAAGTGATTTGAAAGTTTATATATATATGAAGTGTTTGAAAGTTTATATGTATAAATATGCTACATTGTAAACAAATGTTTTAAAATAATTACATGTTAAAAGTTGACATTTCAAGGATAGCTGTAATAATGTACCTTATGTTCTCTTTTCTGAGTTATAATTTAGCTCTCTATTTGGCAGGAAAATTGGTGATCACACTCACCCTCTGACATTTCAATAAAAAATGCCTTCTGAAAAGACACATAATGTTTTCAAACATAGTTTCTATGTTATGAACATTTCATATGTCTACCTACGAGCTTATATAAATGTGTCAGTATTTTAATGAAAGGCACATTAACAGATAGTTCGATTATAAGGAATGTATAACTGCTTTACTTTCCATAAAAATGTTACAACTAATCTTGTTAATACTGATCTCAAAGGTTGACTGAACTGAGCTAACAACCACACATACTTGTTTAGTTATCTGCTTCTACCACTAGGAAGTTAGATCCCTGAAGACATGAATTGCTGTTGTTTGTGAACAGTGCACCTAACACACCTAACACAGGGTATAATATATAACAAGTATTCAAGTAGCATCTGTTAAATGAGTTAATATGTGTGCAATGATGATTTTCCATTGATTGTGGTTCTAAAACAGGTTCTGTTATTGTATCTCCTAGGAGAAGTCCTCCAACTGTAGATATACAAATAGTTGACTTGTGACTTGATTCATGATGTCCAATATATAATACTGATGTTTCTGATATTTTTCATGTAAAAGAAGCTGGGTAACCATGATGCAGTATACTTGTAATCCTAGCTACTTAGGAGGCTGAGACCTGAGGACTGTAGTTTGAAGCCAGCCCAGGCAGATAAATCCATGAGACTCCTATTTCAAATTAACTACCAAAAAAGCTGGAAGTGAAGCTGAGGCTCAGATGGTAGAGTGCTAGCCTTGAGCAAAGAAGCTCAGGGACAGTGCACAGGTGCTGAGTTCATGCCCTAGGACTAGGGCAAAAGAAGAAAGAAAGAAAAGAAAGAAAGAAAGAAGAAAGAAAGAAAGAAAGAAAGAAAGAAAGAAAGAAAGAAAGAAAGAAAGAAAGAAAGAAAGAAAGAAAGAAAGAAAGAAAGAAAGAAAGAAAGGG
>NW_012267221.1:35164675-35173522 GCF_000151885.1 Dipodomys ordii | reverse complement strand
AAAAAGAGAAAGAGAAAGAAAGAGGAAGGAAGGAAGGAAGGAAGGAAGGAAGGGAAGGAGGGAGGGAGGGAGGGAGGAAAAAGAAAGAAAAAGAGAAAGGGAGAAAGAGAGAAAGAAAGAAAGAAAGAAAGAAAGAAAGAAAGAAAGAAAGAAAGAAAGAAAGAAAGAAAGAAAGAAAGAAAGAAAGAAAGAAAGAAAGGGAGAGAGAAAGGGAGGGAAAGAGAGGGAGGGAGGGAGAGAGAGACGGAGGAAAAGGAGGAGGAGGAGGAGAAGAAGAAGAAGAAGAGGAACAGGAAGAAGAAGAGGAACAAGAAGAGGAACAGGAAGAAGAAGAAGAAGAAGGAGGAGGAGGAGGTAGAGGAAAGAAGAGGAAGAGGAAGAAAGAGGAGGAGGAGGAAGAGGAGGAGGAGGAGGGAGGGAAGTGAGTAAAGGAGGGAGGAAGACAAGACAGAGAGAGATAGAAGAAAATAAACATGAAATAAAAGTAATACATATATTCCCAAAACAAGGTTATATTGTCTATTTATCCAGTCTATAAGCTTCCATTCACCATAAATTAAAAAAAAAAAATCAAGCAAGGTGGCTCTGAGGACACTTAATCGCCCTAGACAAGAGTTCACTAAAGAAAAGTTCTTTCAGGAACAGATATTAGTGGAACCTCTGATTGCTTGTTTTTCTAAATCATTTGTGACATATGGGAACTCATTGTGTATAACTGTCAGGAAAGCATTGCTTCTTTTGTTACAGCTTCGGCAGATTCTTTGAAGCTTGTGAAATTAAAGGGAAAGATAAAACAATAGCAGAAGGGCAAACCATCTGTTTCTTGTGAAAACTGAGGAAATCATGTTGGTAGAGAATCTATTAGCGAGTAATATATTTGCTGATTCCAGTAGTACCTTTAAGACCACCCCACTAGAAAAGACAAAATCTCACTCTGGTAACATTGCAAGGAGATACAGAAGAAACCTTTAGAATTATCCCTAGAAAAGGTCTTTCATTTTCATTCACATTCACAGTTTCATAAAATAAGAATCCTGTTTGCTCATGATCTCTGCCTGTCTCTATTTTCTTGTAAAGGATCATGAAAATAAACATAGTTGAAAGAAAATTGGGGTGTTTCTTTTTTCATTTATTTTAATCTATTTTTATTGTAAAGATACTGTACAGAGGGGTTACAGTTACATGAATGATGAGTATATTTCCTATCAAGCATTATTACCTCCTCCTTTGTTTTTCCCCATCCCTTCCCTCCCCACCTCCCTCCTCTCCCTGAAGTTGTAAAGTTTGTTTTCAATATAATGTCTTGTATATCCCATTGTTACAATAGGTCAATCTGTATCCTCATTTCAGCTTTGTGTTATTTCCCTTCCCCTCCCCAAATAAGAAAAATGTATATACAAGATGCAGGACACCAGAATCAAATACAGTGAAACCAGTATTAACATTAGAAACATACCTTCACACAATATAGTAATATGATTCTCATGTATTTTTATCCAACTACATACATTTTCTTCTGGAGGAAATCACATTTGTTGTTAGGATTGCTTTCCTATTTAAGGATTTACAAGCTAAGCATCAATGGCTCACATCTATAATTCTAGCTATTCAGGAGGCTGAGATCTAAGGATGGTGGTTCAAAGCCCTAGGCAGTAAGCTGTGAGTAAGTCTATGAGACTCTTATCCACACTAAACTACTAAAAATCCAGAAGTGGAGTTCTGGTTCAAGTGATAGAGCACTAGTCTGGGAAGATGGGTGGGGTGGATGGGAAAGGATGGGAACTGTGTTGGTCCAGGACCTAGGCTAGAGTTCAAGCCCCAGGACTAGCATTTACTAGAATTTACAAATAGAATCCCTAAAATTGAGCTTTGAATTCGTAGGCAAAATCTACTGGCTACTGAGACCCCATCACATACGCCTTCAAGTAATAGACCTACTTACTGTAAACTTTGAGACATAGACCTACTTACTGTAAACTTTGAGACATATCTAATGCCAGCACCTGGAAGACTAAGACAGTTGGGTCATGAGTTTGAGGCAAACTTAAGCTACATAGTTCCTGTCACAGAAACACACACACACACACACATACATACCACCACCAATAACAACAACAACAACAACAGACAATAAATTTCCAGACTAGAAGTGTAGCTCAGTGGTAAAGAAATTCTTAGCATATAAAAATCCATCAAAAGAAAGAAAAAAAGAATGAAAGAAGAAAAGGAGGGAAGGAAAGAGGAGGGAATAGGAGGGGGTGGAGGAGAGAGGACAAGAGAAAGGAAGTTAGGGAAATCTCAAAATATCATTAATAATTTGGTGGTTATCACAAATACCACAGTATTCAGGAAAAATACATGTGTGTTCAGGTAATTACCATATATGCTTCTGCAGAATATTTTTTTCTGTTTTGTTTTCATTTAGTTCACTTGTGATTGGCCCAAGTATTTTATCTTTCATATTTTCATGGCTCAAGTATTTTATAAAATCTTCCATGACAGGGACTGGAGACAGTTCTCCCTGGGGCATAGTAGATAACACCTTGTTTCCTGTGTAGACACCTGCTGCTGATGCCAGGTTCTCTTAGATGCCTGCAAGTCACTGAAATCAATTTTACTCATCCCTGGTTCAAAGGCTTATGAGGAAGCAGTAGGAGTAGAAAGGTTATTTACCAGGACAGTATAAACTGTTATATAATACACAAACTCTAAACACATAGATTGGTCACTAGTCTCTCATTCTGAATCCTAAAATACATTGTTCATATGGATCTCACTAATTTATCTCACCAAACCCCAAATGAACATGTTCCTAAGGGAGCATGCCACCAGACAGATTCCAAAATTCCCCATGGCCCCTCAAGTGCTACTTCTGTTCACTGGGGAGTGGGCCAAAAAAGAACAGTCTTCACCTGATTATGCTTACAGCATCTTCACCATCAACTTACATATGATCATGTGAATAAGACAAAGTTATGGGACACAGCTTGTTGATGTAAAAGGTCTTGAAGCTTATAATGCACTAACTTCACAGTGAGTCACAGAAATCTCAGGCCTACAAGATGAGGCAGCTTTCTTTCACAAGGAAATGCATAAGAAATGGCAGAAAAATAGACACCAATCTTCCTCTCCAAAGAAATCATTCCCACATGTCACCAAGTTATGATTCCCAACTTACAGCCACAAGCATAGCACAGCTTACAACAGGATTCAAATAATCCTATCCAAAATGAGGACAAATTCTGGGAAACAAAGTCTGCTTTGTTGGCTGGGGAATTTCATCTCTCCATAGGTCCCCAGGGCACTGTCAGCTGCATGTTCGGAGCACTTAAGCATCTTGCTTTCAAGCAGAGTATTTGCAATACACAGGTCTCTCTGATAAAAATGGTCTCAATGCAAAATGTAAACGTGGACTTTATCTGGAATCTGACACTAGTTAGCTAGTTGTTAACTAGCCCTTCAACAAAATAGCTTCCTGACCATATGGTTTTTAAATCTGACACAAAACACCATACAAAGAAGAGAGTTCAGTTAGAGCCCTCAACCATTTTAACGAGACTCTTGTTTTGTTTGTTTTAGTTTTTTTCAGATAAGTCTCCCCACCGCAGACTAATGCCTTGCGCAGGCAAACTGTTGACCTGCTAGATTCTGCTGAGTTGGCAATGCAGGCCAGGAGAACTGTGCTGAGTCCACACAATGGTCACCATCTGTTGCAGAGCTTCTAGGAACAGAGTTAGTATCAGCACGAAACTCAGTGTCAGCCCTAATAGCTAAAAGATTATTTTGGAAGCTAAAGCCAATGATGGAACCTTATTCCAAATGGTCACTAACATCTGTTTGTTTGTTTGTTTTTTACAATAACTGAGCACACTGCTATATAAGGAAAAGAAATAGAACAGTATCAATTGTTCACTCCATTTACATTCCTAAAAGTATCAAATATAACCAATATAGACTATAGATTCAGAATGAATAGAGCCTCAGCTGAGACAATGATACAGATAAGGTAATAGGAAGATATTTAAAAGAAAAAAAATAGTCTCATGTGAACCCAAGAAAGAAAAGAATTTATTATCCAAAAAACAAATTATTTTAATCTCCTAAGCCTTATTTTCTTCATGTGTAAAGCAAAGATAATTGCGATTGTTTTTTTAGGATTTGGGTTAAAAAAAAAAACTGAAGATAATGTAGGTAAAATGTTGGGCATTTATTTTGGTATATATTACATAATAAAATATCCATATTATTAGGATAGAAGTAAACATTGAAAGCTTATATAGATTGTACAATTGATGGAAGATTAGATCTGCATTCGAAAGCCTCAAATATTTCCTCAGGTCAGCTAGGACACTGCCTTGCTGATTCTACAAATTGAAGGAATAAGCTAACCAAAACACAGCAGAGCCGCTTAGCAGGATGCAACGTCATTTAAGTCAGTCAGCATGTGTTAAAAGCCCACTCCAGTCCGTAGGAAACTGCAAAGAAAGTAATAAACAGAGTCCTTCTGGAACAGTGTTTTAAGGACACAGAAATTTTATGGGAATTACTTTGTCCTGTCATCTGGAACAACACATACAAGAATAATGATGGGCAACAAAGCATGAGTGAAGACTGGAGGAAATCAAGAAAGTATGAGTAAAATGTAAGAAACATCTTCCATACTGAGCTGCACCCAGTACATAATTTTCAAAGTAAAAGAAAAAAAATCTACCTTTGACATAAAACTGGTATTCAA
Source organism: Dipodomys ordii (assembly GCF_000151885.1). NCBI lineage: Eukaryota > Metazoa > Chordata > Mammalia > Rodentia > Heteromyidae > Dipodomys > Dipodomys ordii. The sequence goes on along the minus strand of NW_012267221.1, from coordinate 35,168,787 downwards.
GTGCCAAGTGTGGTTCCCTTCCAGTAAACATTGTCTATGAAGAATTACTGCCAGTCTCTCCAGATACCTTCCTTCTCTTTCATCCCGGCCCTTTAGTCAAAATATCACAAAGAGAGAACAAAGATCCAAAAGAAGCTTTGGGATATATTAGCTTCAAAAGCCTTTGAATTCTCATAGTGGTCATCTAAACAAAAAATAATTGGGGCTAGGATAATAATTACTAGTAACAGAAAAATAAGTTTACTAGAATAATATATTATCAACATCTAAATCAGAATAAAAGATCTTTTTGAATCCACGCATATAAATCCCTAAAAACAGAGCAGATAAGAAAGCCTATCAGGGGAAAAAAAAACTAATACATGTGTGCATGAATTCAGACCAAAAAAAAAAAAAAGGCAGGCATGTATATATATAAAGATAACCCTTTTTTTTTTTTTTACCTTTTTTAAAAATTTTAAGCTGGGAATGTGGTTTAGTGGCAGAGTGCTTGCCTAGTATGCATGAAGCCCTGGGTTTGATTCCTTGGTACCACATAAACAGAAAAAGAGCTGTGGTTCAAGTGGCAGAGCACTAGCCTTGAGCACAGAGAGGCTCAGGGACAGAACCTATGCCCTGAGTTCAAGCCCAAGGACTGGCAAAAAATACATACATATACATATATATGTACATATATTGTTATTATAAAGGTGATGTACAGAGGGGTTACAGTTATTTAAGTCAGGTAAAAGAGTACATTGCTTTTTGGACAATGTCACTACTGCCCTCATTCTCTCCCAGGGTTACATGTTTTAAAATATATTGCATACATACACACATTGAGAGGGGAAAAAAAGTTAAATGAAAATCTTAACAATAGGTTAAAATTAATAAAGTATGTTCTTTCTATGATTCTTGGAAATGCATAGTAAGCTTAAAGTTATTTCCAAATAAAAAAATCATGAAAAGAAAGTTGGAAAACCATCTAATCATAAAACAAGATGTAATCCAAGTAAAGTCTCTAGTTTTTCTTCCTCTTAGAAATCAGAAACATTGCTTTAATATTTACTATTATCTTTATCTAAAGAATTCAAACTTAGAAAAGTTGCTCAATGATAATTACTGGTTCATGAAGAGAAATGTTTTATTTTACATTGAGTCTGTTGAATAAATATGAACCTCTCACAAAAATCAACAAAGAAACCTGAACTCAATTCTAATTGGCCAGACATACTATGAGACTGAACAAGATATTGAGGAATAGCTAAATTATTTTTGTTCTTCTTGCACTAATTTCATTGTTGTCATAGACACCAATCTGAAACACAGTCAGGAATTACATAGCAATCTCTAGGCAGTCTACCAAGTACTGTAATGGCTTCAAACAAGCCTGGCAAATTTAGATGCCTTATCTTCTTCCACATAGAGAATATTAGTTGGTATAACCTAAAGAAACTCAGCTCTCTCTCTGAATAATGGCTAACTGGGAGGTCAAGTAAAAAAACACACAAGGGAAGAAGAGAAGGTGCTTTGTGAAAATGGATTCCAGAAAATACCAGAAAAATTTCTGAAAGCAAATTGACATAACTCTCTCTGTTGTGAATTTACTTCCCATTATCTTCTGTGATAGGATTTTTCAGACAGCCTAACCCCAGTCCTATCAATGGGTGCTATCATCCTGCACCACCAACTGCCTCTATTTACCATCTTGAACAAAGCATCTGAGGAAGACCCACTGCATAAGACTCCTAACAGAAGTAAGGAAGAATAGTTTTTGAGAAAGGGCTATTGATCTTCCTAATCATTTATGTTGGTATTATGTGTATCGAATGAGCAAAGTATCTCAAACTGGACCACTGTTACAAGGCATATTTAATTGCTGTTGAACTTAAGGTCTCCAATTGTGGCTATTTTCTTCCTTTTCATCTACTGTAAAGCAATCAAAGAACTTGGGATAGTGGGCTCTCATAGGACTCTGATCAGCCTTACACAATAACACAATTCACTAAAGAACAGGGAATTGCTTGATTGCTGGTGACCGTTCTGAAATAACATGTGGAGCACACTAAGTATACTTTGTGCCAGGTGTATTATTGTGCTCTGCTTGCTTCTGGCTATCTAGAAATTCCCTTGGTCTTTAACCCTTTCTGTTATATACAGTCTGTAAGATTCCCATGGATGTCTCACAAAGGCTTATTCGATTCATGACAAAGCCACTATCCCAAGCTCATCAGACCAGGGGATGCATTAGCCAGAAAAACAGTAGTCTAGATGGACATTAATGAATTAACCACCAGTAATTGGCTATCTGGCATTGCTCAGTTAAAGGAAAGCAATTCTTAGCAGAGCCATCCTAGGATAGTTGGTTAGCAATGTTCTGCATTCTAATTCAGTTGAAAAGCTGTGCAGATTGTAGTTACTCACAGTGCTCCATGCATCAGCAGGAACATAAAGCATGAGCAGCTGACAGTGTGCAGTACCTAAGAACTGTGGCCCCAGTCTGAATTTATCCTAGCCTTTCAAAGAAGTTTTCTTTGATTTAAATTACATAATATTAGAAGTGGCGGTGTAGCTAAAGTGGCAGAGCACTCACCTTGAGCTGAAGAGCTAAGGGACAGCGCTCAGGCCCAGAGTTCAAGCCCCATGACTGACAAAATTAATTAATTAATTACATAATATTTTGGATCAGGAATTGGAATACCAAGACAGAGATGTCTGGGTTCTGAATCTGATTCTTTTATTTGGCTTAGTTACTTTGTCAGAAGTACTAGGCTCTGTTCATACAGAAATCTCCAGGCAAGATGTTTGAAAAAGAGAATGGAAGTTATTAGTTTATTGTCCCATAGCATAAACTTTAGTGATCTCGGGTTTTCAGAGATCTCTGTCCCCCGAGAAACAGCTTCTTCACTTTTCCAGAGTCATTACTTGTCAAAGTTGTAGCTGGGCCAGGCCACTTCTGCTCTCTAAGAATCTGTGTGCCCAATTGTAAAATATGCATCAGAGTCCTTACTCAGCCCTTCCCAGAGGGCTGACTGAGAAATGTTAAGCTAAAAAACCAAGTGTTCTCCATGGTCTATGAACCATCACACACAGAATTCTTCTAATATCCAGGATAGTAATGCAACAAGAGTTCCATCTATGACAATGATTCAAATGCTTACACCTCTACTTTCCTATACTTACATCAAGAATACCAGCTGAGAGTCAGGTTGATTGGGAAATGTAGGTATGTATGAAAATGTCACAATAAACTTCCCCAATAAAACTAATGTATGCTAATAATAAAAAATTAAAAAGAAACTCCCATGAGTAAATTCATAAGCAACACCACTAATGTGCTTACTCAAAGTTACTGTCTTCCCATGAGGGACTGAAAGACATAGAAACTTCTAATATCAAGGTTTGGACATTTTTCTAGACACCAACTCCCCATGTCTTATGAAAATGTAAGAAAGACTTGGGCCAATGGTACACTGGTCACCTGATCCTAATGATTCCTGCTATGGCAGTACTCTCAAGATCAATGAAATATCTTGGAATTCTAGGTGACCAGAACAGCACTGAGAACTTAACAACAATTCTACAGGTGGAGGTGACTAGTTGAAGGAGGTGTCTCTCTATTTGAACCCATAATCAATTTTCAACAGATAATATGATATAGATAGAAACATTTCCATTTCCATTAATTATCAGTTATGTCTGCTCCTTTGGAGATTAAACAACGACATCAGAAATAGAAAACTCAAAAATGTATTATATCATATCATTGGCATAATATAAGCTACTGTATCAAAAAGATATCCAAATATATTTTTGCATTATTCCAGGCTAAATGTGCAAGGGATTGGATGCCAATATTATTAATTAAACTTGCTGAAGAGTCTGTGACACCACTAAATCATTTTTCTAAGAAACATTGCAGAATTTCACCTCTAACACGAATTACTAAAATCATATAATGTGTCAACAAACTTTTTAATTCTCTCTTTTTAAGAATAGTGTTCAACCAATCCAGATGCCCCTCAGTAGATGAATGGCTCAAGAAAATGTGGTATATATATACACAATGGAATTCTATGCCTCCATCAGAAAGAATGACATTGCCCCATTTGTTAGGAAATGGAAAGACTTGG
>NW_012267221.1:35128423-35164582 GCF_000151885.1 Dipodomys ordii | reverse complement strand
AAACATAGGTCCCATGGTTTCCCTTATTTGCAATATCTAGTATATATATGAGTCAAACAGAAAAGGTCAGATAAGGTGATGTTAGGAAAATGAACCCTAAGATATGTATTTAAATGTTCTTTTTTCTTTCATGCATTTGTTTCTAAAGTATTTATAAGATTATTCCTTTGTTGCTTTGTATGTCCTTCCCCCACAGTATAACCCCTGCTTTCACTGTATTTGATGTCGGTATAATTTGTGCAGGGGAAAGGGAAAAACAAGTCGTTTAAATAAGGATACAAGTAGACCCGTTGCAACAATGAGAAGTACAAGTTGTTATGTCGAAAACGAACTTTACAACTTTGGTGGGGGGAGGGATTAGGGGGGGAGAGAAAAAAAAAGAATAGTGTTCAAAAGATGGACACTTTTAATGGCATGTGAAAATCTTTTCACTCATTAATAATGAGGAAAATAATGCCTATTTATGTCCAATCACTAAGACATTGGTTATAATGACTTAAGAACCTTTAAATTTGTGCCTCAGATTAACTATTAAGACAATTTGAAATTTGATTTCATTTAGAAATAGCAGCTCATTTTTAATCTAACGCATCAATGGTGAGTGTGATAATGTTACATAAAACTAGTTCATACTGGAAATTTCATATATTTTCCACAGTCTGAAAACTAAAGAAAACTGGGTGCTGGTGACTCATGCCTGTAATCTTAGCTACTCAGGAGGCTTAGATCTGAGGATCATGGTTCCAAGCCAGCCCGGGAAGATAAGTCCCCACGAAACTCTTATCTCCAATTAACCACTCAAAAACTGGAAGTAGCACCATAGATCAAGTGGTAAAAGCACTAGCCTTGAGCACAAAGAGGCTAAGGGACAGTGCCCAGACCTGAGTTCAAGCCAGATGAAAGAAATAAAGAAAGAAAAAAAGAAAGAAAGAAAAAGAAAGAGAGAGACAGAACAGAAAGAGAAAGGACAAAAAGAAAAAGACAGAGAAAGAAAAGAAAAAGAAACAGAAAGAGAGAGAAGAGAAAGCCAGAGAGAGATAAAGAAGGAAAGAAAGTAAAAGAGAATGAGAAAGAGAAAGAAAGAAAGAAAGAAAGAAAGAAAGAAAGAAAGAAAGAAAGAAAGAAAGAAAGGAAGGAAGGAAGAAAGGAAGGAAGGAAGGAAGGAAGGAAGAAAAAAGAAAGAGTGTTGAGGACATAGTTCAAGTGGTAGTTTGCTTGCTAGCAAGCAGCAGTACCTTGACCCCAGTACACCAGAAAATAGAAACAGGGCAACAATAAAGGCAACATTCTTCATTATATTTGCACACACACATAATCTTCAGTTATCAATTTCATAGATTTTTCCACACTAACTTCATACCTGCATTTTGGGGAGAAGAAAGTTATTTACCTGTGGGTGGCAAAAATACCTAGATTCTTCTTTTTATTGCTTAAATATTAAACTAACATGCCTTCATAAATAAGCATTTATCCTTCAAACAGTTATTGCCAACCACAATTCTGCATGCAAGCGACAGAGTCCCTACTCTATAATAGAATTCATACCACACCACAGTCTCTGCTCAGGGCAATTGGAAGGAATAAATCAGGCAGTAGATATGACTGACAATAACACAAAGCTCTTCTCTGTGCTGAGATTGCAATCTAGCCATAAAAAGTAAAATGAAATAAATAAAATGTGAAGAAATAAAATGGCAATTCAGGAAGAAAATGGAAAATATGTCTGCTTGCGGAGAGTTCAAGAAAATCCAAGAATCTCAAGGTGAGAGAGAAGCAAAGGTTGAGCTGAACCTGGAAAGAAGTGTAGCCTTTTACAGACAAAAGGATTTATATTCGATTTTCAGGAAAGTCAATAAAAGACAAGAAAGGACAACAACAACAAACACAAAATTCACCCAGAGATAGCACTGTGCTATTTACATAAAGTATATGAGTAATGAGAACATAAAGACAGGGCAGATGGTAGATGGAGTAGAGATAAAGAGATCTTGACAAAAGGTAGGATTCCAGAGGCTTTTCGCCAGGATGCAACATGATCAGCGCTGCAATGAATGAAACTAAGAAAATAACAAGAGCTGAGAGAAAAGTTAAGAAATCCAAACAACCTGGCAAGAGGTACTGAAGACCAAAATTGGGGTCAAGGAAGTAGTGGGAATAGAAATTGGCTGGCTCTAATGGACCTCTCGGCCATAAAGCCTACAATTTTAAATAAATCCGACCTTTGCTCCAAAGCTAAGTGCGAGTGGCATAAGAAACTTTATATAAATTTCCAAAATCAACCTCCAAGAAACAGCTGAAACAACAAAGAACTGCCCCGTTGTGAGAAACTAAGAAATAGTGACAGAAATACCTAGTTAAAGAAAGGCTTCAAGTCTGGATTATCACAAACCACATGAATATTATATCCAGCCACTTGTTAAAAATTGTTTTTAATGGCATTCCTGAGGAGATCTAGAATTAAACAAGCTGGAATTAGCCCCAACTCTGCTTTACTCTAAGCAAGGCAGTGGGAAAGTCTATGATATAAGAATTGAAAAAAAAAAAAAAAAAAGCGGTCCCATTGTTACTTGCTTTACAATCCCACCCAAGAGCCCATGCCAACCTCCTCCCTAACCAGTTCTAAGAAATTATTATTCTTCTGGCCTGGGAAGGTGGCTCAGTCATAGAGTGCTGGCCTTGCCTACATTAGGCTCTGGGTTCGATTCCTCAGCACCACATAAGCAGAAAAAGTGGGAAGTGGCGCTGTGGCTCAAGAAGAGAGCTGAGGGACAGCGCCCAGGCCCAGAGTCCAGGCCCCAAGACGGGACAAAAAAAATTATTATTATTCAGAATTATAATCTACAATTGGTCTATAATGAGTAACACTGGATAGAGATCACTATGTATGTTGACCCATTGCAATAATGAGATGTTGAAAAACCAACATTACAATTTAGGCTGGGGTGGGTGGGGTTGGGGGAGGGGGGGAGTGTAGTTGTGGAGGTGGAAGGGAAGGGAAGGGAAAACAAAGCAGGAGGCAACAATGCTTGATAAGAAATTTTCTCATTACCTTGTATATGTAACTGTAACCCCTCTGTGCAGTATTTTCACAATAAAAACTTATATAAAATTTTTAAAGCAAAGTTCAACCATTTTTTATGATGTTCTGGGAGATTCCTACTTAACATATTTAAGACACTCAGAATCAAAGGGCAAGTTTTACAGTGCATAAATGTATCCCCTCAGTGTGTGGTAGATGATACTTTATATGATTTTAAGTGATTCCACTGGAGTCTTCTAACTTTGTAACCTTTTATGTATTTACTATCCCAACAGCTACCAAACAACAACAACAAAAAAAACTATGGCCTCTTATAATCCTAGCAACTCAGGGGGCTGAGATCTGAGGATCATGTTTCAAAGCCAACTTTGGCTGGAAAGTGTGGGAGATTCTTATCTTCTTACCTCCAATTAACTAAAAAAATAAAATAAAATGGAAAAGCAGTTGTGGCTAATGGGGTAGAATGGTAGCCATGAGCAGCAAAGCTTAGAACAGTGCCCAGACTCTGGGTTCAAGCCCAGGAATGGAAGGGGAAAAAAAGCAAAGAAAAGAAAAAAAAAAAGAAGAATATGATGATGTATCTTCCCCTTAAATATATCTAAATTTTAAGAAGGCTTAAGTAAAAATATTAAAATCTGTAAAAGTGATACTTACATGGTGTCTATGACTAAATAAACACTTTAGTTTCATAAACATGTTAGCCTGACATTGTACTTAGATTTCAGTGTCTACTAAACTTAGCAGCATAGTTATATCAAAATATGTCTTACTAAATTTGCTTATTCTCAGCTATTGAAAATTGGGTATATTACTGTAGCTAGAAACACTATTATATTAATATAGTACTACTTTCTAGAATATGGTTTAGATTAATTTGAAAACAGAAAAAAATCAACTTTTTTAGTGCATTTGCCATTTTCAACCTGGTGTAAGTAGTCACAAACAGGCATCATAAAAGCAAAACCAGAAACAGCATATTTTTAGATCAGTGTATTAAAAATGGCAAAAAATGACACATTAAAATCCACACAGTATTTGATTATCACAATCAAATTTCCACTTCTAAGTTGAGCATTCTTTCTGGAAAGGAAGTGATTTAACTACACAGTGGGCAAAGCTTGAAGTAGGTAATGCTTTTAAAATAGTCCATAATAGAAATTTCTTTTAAAGTCAACAGGAAATTCATTAAACATGAATATATACTAAGGACGGAAATAAGAACATTAAGTATAAAAATACAGGAAGCATTTTTTTTTAAATAATCTAAGTCTCATTGTCTAGGACCATCTTGTTGGTGCTGCTCCTATTCTGTTGGGAGGAGACCATTTTTTAATTTCAAAGATAGATGTTATCTGGAAATAATTCCTAGGTGCTGTAGAGGATAGGATTTTCATTATTAAAATACTTGTTAAATTTTCCAAATGTTAGGCAAATATTTAAATTTTGTTATATGTGATTTCCATGTAAATTGAAGGTTTCTCACATTTACTAGAAAATAAACGCTAAGGGATCATATAAGAAAAGAAATCCACATTTACTTAGATTTTTATCATTCAGTAACTATTCTGGAATTTCTGTAGATTTTGTGTTTTAAAGCACTTCATTTCACCTAAATGAATATTTTCTAAGTACTAAAAAGTAAGGTACAGAATGAACTTAGATCAGAACATAAAAAATAATTGCGAGGGCTGGGAAGGTGGCTCAGTGGTAGAGTGCTTGCCTTGCATGCATGAGGTCCTGTGTTCGATTCCTCAGCACCATATAAGCAAAAAAGAAAAAAAAAAGAATGAAAGAAAAAATAATTGCGAGTTATATAGGCATGGAGAGAACTTTTTCTTTCTTTCTTTCCTTTGCTCTTTGGGCTTGAACTCTGGGCCTGAGTGCTGTCCCTGAGCTTTTGTGCTCAAAACTACTGTTTTACCACTTGGGCCACAGCTCCATTTCATGATTTTGGTCAGTTAATTGGAAATAAGAATCTCCTGGTTGGGAAGGTGGGAAAGGAAGGAATGGTAGGGGAAAAACAAAGGAAGAGGCAACAATGCTTTATTAGAAATGTACTCATTACCTTACTCATGCAACTGTAACCCCTCTGTACAGTATTTTTACAATAAAAAGTATTTAACAAAAATAAAGAATCTCCTGGGCTTTTCTGCCTGGACTTGCTTTGAACTGCAATTCTCAGATCTCAGCCTTTTGAGAAGCTAGGATAAAATTCATGAACCATCAATGACCGGCTGATAGGATATCAGTAATAGTTTTTATTTTTCTCTGTGAAGGTACATATTAGGTAAGTAGAAAATTAATGATATTGTACTATGGCAATTTTAACCATACTTCCTAACATGATATATGCAGGCAGAGGAATACCTTGAAAACAATCCTTGAAAAAAATGTATGTCAGAGAAAATATTACAAGTTTAATAACACTAAGACATACCAATTATCTACCTGGGTCATTTTGCCAACCACTACCAGAGGAAAATTTGGCATATTTTTGCCCCCTAAGTTGTCTTAAAATTTTCTGGAGTCGGGCTGGGAAGGTGGCTCAGAGGTAGAGCGCTTGCCTTGCATGCATGAGGCCCTGGGTTCAATTCCCAGCACCACATAAGCAAAAAGAAAAAAGCCGGAAGTGGTGCTGTGGCTCAAGTGGTAGAGTGCTAGCCTTGAGCTGAAGAGCTGAGGGGACAACGCCCAGGCCCAGAGTTCAGGCCCCATGACCGGACCCAAAAAAAAAAAAAAATTCTGGAGTCATACATCATCCTGACAACTGGGGGGTGTGGCACTGGCATCTAGAAGGAAGAGGCCAGGGATACAACTAAACATCCTACAATGACAGGAAGCCTTCCTTGACAATAAGAATAATCTTGCCTGAAATGTCAATATTGCCAATACTAAGAAGCTCTTGGTACTGCGCTCACCACACTCAAATGTGCTGCAAAATGAGAGTGGAAGACAAAATGTGGAAAGGCACAGATCAAATGAGAGGGAGGAAATTATAGAAAAGGAGGGAAGGGGAAGGATGGAAGAAAGGAAGACTAGAATCAAAGAAAAATCTAAAGTATTCTAGTCACTATTTATTTTATGGTTAATATGAGGAATAAATCATGGGTCAACTGTCAAAAACACAAAAATATGAGGAAAAACTTAGCAAACATCTACCAAATAAAAAACATCCCTATTTATAAGCTACATTTCTCATATAATGAACCAACTAACTTTGCACAATTATTCATGCTCTTGTAGACATGTTTTCCATCCCTCAGAATTGCTTCAAAGAAAATACATGACAGAGGGGAAACCACTCTGAGTGTCAGTGGTCAATACTTGGGTAGATTTGCCAAAATAATAAAGTGTGGCCTTCAGCTAACAAGCAAATCTGATTCAAAAGAATGCTAATCTCTTCCAACCAAAGTTAAAAGAATGCATATTATAATCCTCCCCCTCCCTTTTTTAGTTTTTAACATCAAGTGAACTTGCTTGGAAACAGAATGCTGTACTGAGATGACACATAATAAACTCATAATAGTATATTACCACCAAGAAACTTGAATGTTAGGGGTGCTTGAAAAAAATATTCCTATCTTCTCTCACGAGTATTTGAATGTTTCATACTTGAAGGCATTTATATGTAGTAACTTTGAAAAGATTAAATTTTCCCAGAAGCAAGTTGCAAAACTTCTGCCATAGCCTGTGGACATTTTATATGAATGTCTTATTCATAAAATACAAATGGTTTAAACACTGCAGTAATACCTTTAGTCATAGTCCCCAAAGGAATGTTACTAATTAAAAATATCCAAAATGTGTTCCATAAATTAATTATTTTTAGAACATAAGTATCACTCATAAGTTAAATTATATATTGGATTGCATTCTTACTTTACCAAAGTAATACTTTCTGTGTATCACTGATATTACTGGGAATTTTATTCACACTATTACTTTGATACTTGTCTGAAAATAAATCAGCTGATACCATCAGAACACCTAAGGCATTTTTAAGAATGTATAAAATTCTGAATAGTTATAAAATATTTACACAACCTCCAAAATTATTTCCTTCCCTATTTGCAACTTCAGGGAAAGTTATAATGATTCACTGAAATAATATACACAGCAACCATCAATGAACAGGTAAAAAATAATTTGATTTTTTTTCCATTCTACTTTTCTGGTTCTAAGTAGAAAAAAAATACTTTTTGCCAGAATAAGATTTATTTTCATCAGTCATTGACATATTATTTTATGGTACAAAAACATACTAGAAGACAACTAGTTATTTCTTCTAATTACAATTATAATGGCAAGTTTCATACAGTTTGCTCACTCATCAATTAATTTACATTAAATAAATAGCTAAATAAGACTTTGGCCGATATTAAAGATTAGTTTTCCAAGGTGTAAATAATGAACAACAAGCTGGGTGCCAGTGGTTTATTTTTGTTACCCAAGCTATTCTGGAGGCTCAAACCTGGGAGATCATATTTAGAAGCCAGCCCAGGCAGAAAAGTCTGAGATTCCATCTCCAATTAACTAGTAAAAAAGCAAGCTGGACATATGATTGAAGTGGTAGAGTGCCTGCTAAGAAAGCAAGCCAAGTAAGAGCATAAAGCCTGAGTTAAAGCCTCAGCACACAAAAACCCCTGGGTTGGGAATGTGGCTTAGTGGTAATGGCCTAGCATGCAAGAAGCCCTGAGTTCAATTCCTCAGTTCTACATACACAAAAAGACAAAAGTGGCACTGTGGCTCAAATAGAGAGTGCTAGCCTAGCAAAAAGAAACTCAGGAACAGTGTCTAGGCCCTGAGTTCAAACCCGAAGGGGGGGGGGGGGAAGGAGGGAAGGAGGGAAGGAAGGAAGGAAGGAAGGAAGGAAAGAAGGAAGGGAGGGAGGGAGGGAGGGAGGGAGGGAGGGAGGGAAGGAAGGCAAAAAAGCAAGCCATGAAAATGAAAGAGCTGTGTTTAATAAAACCCCTGACAAAATGTAGTTTATTCATGTCTTTCTCTAATATGTCTTCCATATACCACACAATGAAAAGAATAACATAATAAAAATACTAGTATGTGTAGTATATACATTTAGTATACAAAATTAGTATACATAATTATAGAATTAAATATTAGAATAAATATTAGAATGAATACTACCAGTTCCTATGTCATCAACCAAAAGACCTGTAACTAGATGATGCTAACAGCATTTTACTTCTAGTATACTTTATAAAAAAAAAAACTACAATTTCTATTTCATTAAAAATAAATTTCTATTTGAATTTGAAGAGTACCATGAACATACAATTGAAGTCCTCATCTATATGCATCATCCCAAGTAATCAATGAAATTAAAGAAAACAGGTAATAAAAACTTACGTAGGGGCTGAGAAGGTGGCTCAGTGGTAGAGTGCTTGCCTTGCATGCATGAGGCCTGTGCTTCATTCCTCAGCATCACATAAGAAGAAAAGGTCAGAAGTGGCACTGTGGCTCAAGTAGTAGAGTGCTAGACTTGAGCTGAGGGAGAGTGCCCAGGCCCAGAGTTCAGGCTCGTGACCAGAAAAAAAAAAAAAAAATGTCATTCTTTCACATTGGATGAAATGAAGCAGGGAGCCAGGACAGTCGTGCATGGCCAGTAAAAGCTGGGCTTATTTTCTGCTAATGACTAAAAATAGACGACTGATTTTGCTAAACTCAAAGAACAGATCAGCTGAGTGTCAATATACGGGAGTGCATCTTTCCCAACTTGCCACCTGACATTTGCATCTTTGTAACAGTTCTTCCCAAGATATTATTTTAGACCAATTATTTTTCTGGAGACATACATCATCTAAAAGGCGTAAGTGTGGAAGCCCTTGTTTCTTCATTCAGTAATAAAATTCTTTAATGTTTACTATGCTAGGTCCAATTTCCTAGGAATAAAAAAATGTACTTCTTCCATTCTAGTGGACAACATGTATAGGCATACCATGTGTAATACTATGTAATACTGTCATGCCATGTCATGTTATATGATGATACTATTTGGAAAATTAAAATTTTAAAGGCAAATACCATGGTGGCGGGAGTTTAATCCCCACAAAGGAGGAAAGCACAGAAGGCAATGATGTGAGCCACAGACACAATTAGGGACCAGCATTCCGGACCCTGTGTATGCAGTCTGATGCTGTCTGAAAGATGACAAGAGACCGAAGAACATGAAACAGAGCCATAAAAAGGTTTTGCATAAAAATGTAGGAGGCAGGGCACAGAGATGAGATGGGGAAAAAAGAAAAGGTGCAGTGAGTGCTGCCAATTTAATGTTAAATCAATGTCAGTGTTAAAATTTAATGTTAAAAGCAAAAGCAAACAATCTACTAGGCAAAAAGTTAAAAAGTTAAATTATAAAGGAGCTCACTGGTACCTCAAGAGCTTACTTTTTCATTATATTACAAGTATCTGCAGCAACATCCTGATGCAGAGATCTTCCACTGTGCAAAGATCTTCCATTGTGCCACCAGTCAGCCCACAGCCAACTCCAGTATCAGTGAGTACCCTGCCAGGGAACCTCTTACCCCTGGGGAAACCCCACACACCAGACCAGTGCTGGTGGTGACCCACAGAACTTGGCCCAACCCCTCCCTCCAACCCAAGAAAGAGCACCACACTTGAACAGGACAAAGACTCCAGAGCCCTTCCTCACTCCCTCCCCCTCCTTGCGCCCAACACCTGTTGGAGACCACCAAACTCATACTAGGTGGGCACTAGGACCCTGTATCCTCCACAGCCCTGGCTGCCTGCAGGGAAACCTGACTTGTTTGAAAACAGCACAAATTCCCATATACCCATGAGAGCCCACCCCTTCCAAATCACATGCCCAACGCAGTGGCCCCAATCTAGCCTTCCTAGCCCTGGCCTGGACAGAGCTCTCTGGCCTATGGCCCAACTCCTTTCAGCTAGCCATGGCCCAAACTCATGTACATCAGCATAGGCTAGTTCACCCAGTGTGAGCTAGCCCGGGCCAAGCGCAGACCAACCTCAGCACACAACCCTGACAGTCCCTGAACCCAAATGCATAAATCACAATGAAAGATTATGAGATTCATGAACAATCAAAGAAGCAAATCCAAAAGCCAAAAAAAAAAAAAAAATCCAGGTAAGGACCCCAGTGACGGTGAAGAGAGCAGGACAAAAGAACCACTAATGATGATAGAATAGGCCAAAGAAATTAAAGAGAATGTGAAAAAAAATCAAGAATACAAAGGAGAAACAACAAAAAGATATGGACATAAAAACAGAAATGCTATACACTTCATTAAAAGATTAAATTAACACAATAAGAACTGAATTAACACAATAAGAACTGATCTCAGAATTATAAAAGGTTCACTCTCCACCACAGTGGAATACATAGACAGCAGAAAAAGTGAAATGGAAAATAGAACATCAAGAGTTGAGAATAAAACAGGGGAGCCAGAGCAAAAAGTCAAAAGTATGGAAAAACATTCAGAACCTACCAAAGAGAAATTCAAGAACTGACTCACCAAGAGATTAAATTTGTGATAGTTGGAATCAATGAGGGGGAAGAATTCAATACAAAATGCACAAAAACCTATTCAGTAAAATAGTAACAGAGAACTTCCCCAATCTTAAGAGAGATATTCTCACCCAACCTGAAACAAACAGAGCCCCCAGTATACAGGTTCCAAGGGAAGCGGGGGTGGGCCGGGGGGAGACACTTCTAGACCCATCATATTAAAAACATTAGACTTGAAAAGCAAGGAATTGATTTTAAATGCTGCAAAGCCAAAGAAGGAGCAATATTGAAATGCAAAGAAAATAAGAATAATGGGGGGCTGGGAAGGTGGCTCAGTGGTAGAGCGCTTGCCTTGCATGCCTGAGGCCCTGGGTTCGATTCCCAGCACCACATAAGCAAAAAGAAAAAAGCCGGAAGTGGCGCTGTGGCTCAAGTGGTAGAGCGCTAGCCTTGAGCTGAAGAGCTGAGGGACAGCACACAGGCCCAGAGTTCAGGCCCCACGACCGGACCCAAAAAAAAAAAAAAAAGAAAATAAGAATAATGGGAGATCTCTCCCCACACATTCTCAATGGTATAATCCAAGCCCTGAAGATCAACAGCTGCCAACCAAAATTGGTGTACCCAAAGCTACCATTTACATTTGATGGTGAAACTAGAACTTTCTATGACAAACAAAAAGTAAAGCAATTCATGAACACTAAGAAATAATTACAAAGAATACTAAAGGGAAGTATACACATTAGACAAAAATCACTAGAAGACCAATTTAGTAAAGCACAGAAAGAGAAAAGAAGCAATATAGGAAATCCAAAAAGTGAAGTGGTGCTGTGGCTCAAGTGTTAGAGCGCTCGCCTTCAGCTGAAGAACTCAGGGACAGTGCCCAGGCTGAGAGTTCAAGCCCCATGACTGACCAAAAAAAAAAAAAAAAAACCAGACATATACCAAAAAGTGTCAGGAAACATGGCACATCTCTCTATAACTGTCAAAAGAAAAAGAACAGCAGATTAGCTCAAAATACAAGATGCATTTATTGTCTCCAAGAGACCCATCTCATAGTCATAGATAAAAGAAACTCCAAGTAAAGGGATGGAAAAAGATCATCCATATGTATATAAAATAACATACATACTGAAACAAATTCCAAAGATAGGGAAACAAAGGACTTTTTTCTTAATTTATTTTTTCTTTTGCTGATGACTCTGTATTCTTAACTTTATATATGGTGTATTCACCTGCACATCTGTGGGAAGGTGGGAGGAGGGAGACATAAAATCCAAGGAAAAATGGTGAAAAGGTGCAGCAGTGGAGCACACTGGACATTGATGAACATGAACTATATAATTCATAGGTAGAGATGGGAGGGAGGGAAGAGAAGAGAATGAGGGAACAGATGACACTGAATGAAAGGAAATGTACTTATTATCTGAGACATGTAAATGTAACCTCTCTGTATATCACTTCTATAATAACAAAAAATAATTTTTTAAAAAAGAAGTGTCTTGCACACTAAAATGTGTCCGTTTTATCTATAGTGACAAGAGCAGAGTATGAGTTGTGAAAGTTATTCTTTCCTCTTCTCTCTCTTGTAGATGGCATACAAATATTAAAAGTAGTAAACAGATTGCCTTTCTCATAGTAGATCATAGGTCCTGGGTTTTTTTTTTTTCTGACTTTTCCCATCATCCTTTCTTCTTCTATCACAGCAACTTATTCACATTCTGCATATTATTGATGGAATTTGTTACATTCATTGATGACCTGTTCATTAACCACAGAAACCTTTATACCAGGTGGTATGCTGACTACTGTGAAGATAATAATTAAATATGAAAAAAATCTGATCAACTTTTAAAAAAATATTGGGAGTTAAAACATAAGTAACTGATTGACTACAGAATTTAGGGAAGCCTTCAACCTAGCTACATGACCCTGGACAAGTTACTCAAACTATCCTATCTGAGCCTCAAATCCCTTCAGAGAAAAAGGGAGGTAACTGAATACTGACCTGATAGGCTTGTTATGAGGATTTGATCATTTAATATGGAAAAAGTGCTTGGAAATTTCTGAAATCTTGAAAATACAAATAGTAACTATTGTAATTTGTATAATTTAGGTTTTAATAATGATTAATTATTGATTTTCAAAAAGCAATCACAAACTCTAGATAGAAACAAATGATTTATCAAGGTGTGAGATATTCTATAAACTGTTTTATTGGAGTTTATGTTCTTAGTATCTTCTGGGAATAGGAGAGAGAGAGGTAAATAGAAATTGTTGAGGGCTGGGAAGGTGACTCAGTAGTAGAGTGCTTGCTTTGCATGCATGAGGCCCTGGGTTTGATTTCTCAGCACCACATAAGCAGAAAATACTGGAAGTGGCACTGTGGCTCAAGTGGTAGAGCGCTAGCCTTGAGCTGAAGAGCTGAGGGACAGCACCCAGGCACAAAATTCAAGCCGCACTACCGACAAAACAAAAAACATACCCTTCTCATAAACTAACAATTAGAAAAAAAATGATTCTAGAAAGGAAATTATACTATTTTGAGTTTAAGGAATTCTTGATTAAGGATTTTTTTTTCTCATCATCTCTTATACCACTTAAGGTAATGAGGCCTAATTTTTAAGACTTTGCAATTGCTAGGCAAGTGGTTTTGCTTTAGTTATTTGTCTAATAGGAACTCACATTTTTGCCCCAGCCAGCTTGGACCCATGATCCTCCTATTTATAGTTTCTGCCTAGTTGGGATGACAGGCATGTGCCACCACACCAGATTTGGATTGGTTGAGCTGGAAGTCTAATGAACTTTTTGCCCAAGCTAGCACTGAACTTCTGTCAGTCCTCCAGATCTCCAGGCATGAGACATTGTGACTGATACCAATATTATTTGTGTATATATGTGTGTGTGCCAATCTTAGGGCTTGGATTCAGATCCTGGGTACTGTCCCTGAGCTTTTATGTTCAAGACAAGTGTACTACCACCTGACCACAGCTCTACCTCAGGCTTTTTGGAGATTAAAATTGGAGGTCAGAATGTGTCTGCTCAGGCTAGCTTTGAACTATGATCTTCATATTTAAGACTTTAGCGTAGCTAGGATTATAGGCATGAGCCATTAGCACCTGGCCCAAAATTATGTTTTAAGACAGATTAAAAGTAATTTGATGGGATGTATCTAGTTGGAATTGAGAACAAAACAGAAAAATAAACAGTCCAAAACTAAAATTGCACTAATATGAGTGACTATCAGAGTGTGGTAGCATACATCTGTGATCCTAACACTCAGAAGGCTGAGGCTGCAGGATTCCAACTGAAAGGTTAGTCTGAACTACTCAACAAAACCCTAGCTCAAAGACAAACAAATAGTAGTATCTCATTAGGTTAATCCATACACATTTCTTATATTTTTTTTTCTTTTGGTTTCCATTAAAGTGTAAAAGAAGAAAGGAAAAAACTTAGCTATCTCTAAATTGCTTGTTTTTAATGAAAAAAGGATGTGACATGAAAGAAACACATTGTCAACAAATTTGTTGTTTATTAATTGTACTGAAGGAGCTTCTAAAATATTTCAATGAGATCTCCACATCAGCACTGTATTTCTCTCAATGTTGTACTTTCCTATCAAAAGTATTGCAATAAAAAATGAATTTAAGATCTAACATGGTGGTAGAGTAACTGTTTAGCTCTGGGTTCTATACCCAGTACAACCTGAAACAAAATTAAACTTAATTTAAGAAAGAAAATCTTTCATAATATCAACCATATTAAAACTAATATAAATCAAGCACTTTTATATAAAACATATATGTAGCATTATTTTTATATATATTACTAATGTAGAATAGAGCAGTGTTACTTACATAGAAACTGTATATATAAACTTAAGCAGCATATATGTGTTGTATAATATACATTATATATTTACATATACATATTATATACAACTATACATCTATGGTATTCTTCATTTGTTCATGTTTATCATAAAATAATTACTATAATTTTATAGCAAATAATTTTCAGTTATCAGGAAAAATGATAGTTTTTCAAAATATCAACCTGTCATACTTACTGCAGATATTGCTAGTTATTTTTTAGTGACCAGTCAAATTTACAATGTTACCTGAGTCATTACAGCTCAACCTGATGTGGTAAACAGGAAGAGGTAACACAATTGCCTTTCAAAATATACCTTTGTAGAAGAAAGAGGGTGATTAACCTTGCACTACACTGCAGGTGTATATGAGGACAGGTTAGAGAAATTCAATGAAGGCTGTTAATCAGTAGGGGCCAGGGCAGAAATAGATGGTTAGCGGGTGGGAAACAGTGGGAGGAGGTTGGGTTGGTAGAGGCTGTGAAATCTGTTGGGGTTTATTCTGGGGGAGGGAGAGGGTGTGACAAAGGGATTGAGCTGCTGAAAAACAACCTTGATCCATTGTCAGAGGTGATCCCCCTCCCCTTATATCGACATGTAATCTTAAGAAAACATAAGAATTTCTCCATAATTAGAGACCCTTAGTGATGTGATGTTACATCTTCAAAAATGCAGGAAAAAGGAAACAACTCATTGGAATCAAACTGCAAAAACCAGTTATTTTAAGAAAAACAATGAAGCACATTAACTATTTCTTGATTTCACAAGCTTGGATGACAAAGGGAGAACAAGGAAACCAAATACTGCCTGCTCTCTCTAAATTCAGAACATGGCATGAACTCCAGACATCATGAAGCCAATGCAACTACCTCTATGATGCAACTGGCTCTTATTTTACTAACTCCTAGTAATGCACACAAAGTTCGTACCATTTTCTTCACCTTGCATTTATGAAAAAAGATACAGAGAAACTAAATATCTCTGACTTAGCTAAATACGTATCCTCAAGACCCCTAAGCAGTAAGTGAGATAACCCAGGAGTAATTCTTCACATCTCACTTGTTACAGTATGCCCAAGATGAGATATTGAAGAGCTACTGAAATATTAAATCTAGTCCCTATGATCTGAGACTACACATCTCACATCCTTTCTTGCAAAAGGTTAGTACAAAAGGAATAAAGTAGAAAGAGTGAGGGAAGGGATGACATTGCCCAAAAAGAAATGTACTCATTACCAGACTGATATAACTATAACCTCTCACCTTTGTAATAACAACAAAAATAATTTTTTTAATTGAAATAAAAGAAGCATATAAATTTTGAAAAATAACAACACCACCAGGCACTAGTGGCTCATGGTTGTAATCTTAGATACTCAGGAGGCTAATATCTAAGATTCATGGTTTAAAACTAGCAGAAAAGTCAATTTCACCCATTTGGAAGAAACAGTTTTATTGTTCAAGTTTGTAGAGTTCATAAGCTTTGTAGATCAATGAAAATTTGCATTGTGAAGGTTAAAATGAGTTTGTAACTTTAGCTAAGTATCACTATGCCACAACACTGTGAAATTTATGTAATCACTTAATCTCAATAAAGTAGTATTTGGAGAAAAAAATAACCTACCAAAAACAGATTTAGGCATGGCTCAAATGGCAGAGTGCCAGCTGAGCAAGCAAGCTGATTGAATACAAGGACCTGAATTCAAACTCTATATTACCAAAGTTAATAACTAATTAACAAAGTTCCTTTAACAAAGCATTCATTTTTGCTTTAGAGTTTGTTTTCTTATTTTTAATGCACATGATTGTTTTTCCAATTTTAACCAGGAAAAATTTCTTTATAAAATGTTAGAAGGAAACAGTGCTCAAAAGCTTATTTTCAGCTGGGTACCAATGGCTCACACCTGTTATCCTGTCTATTCAAGAAGAGATCTGAGGATCAAGGTTCAAAGCCAGCCCAAGCAGAAAAGTCTGATACTCTTATCTCCAATAATGCATCAAAAAAGTTGGAAGTGCACCTGTGGTTCTTATGGTAGAGTGTGAGCTTTGAGCAAAAATACTAAGAGGAGTACCCAGGCTTTAAGTTCAAGCCCCAGTACCAAGATGCACTTGTATGCACACGCACACATGCACAGACACACACACACACACACACACACACAGCTAATTTTGTAAGGTTCACTTTTTAGTATGGAGCAAAATTAGTTTCTTAGACTTCTGAGATAATGGCTTTCCTGTGTAAATTTACAAAGTAAAGTGCCATTTTCCTTTAGTGCTTAGTGGAAATGATTCGTTCTAAATTCCAAGCTTGAAAATCATATTCTGTTCACGAGGCCTAATTTACTTTAATGCTTGTGCAGGTATCAGGAAGAAACACAGATACAGCCTTGTCCCATTACCAGAATTAGTTGAGTTCAGGAACCTGTGGGTATTAATACAGGCAGCCTGAAAGCAATGTCCTATAAAACAGAGCCTTGCAATCAGAGACACAGCTACTGGACTGAAAAATAAGCCAAACTTGAGAGGGCTGAGAGACTAAGCTAAGAGGCAGGACTGGTCCAAGTTTAGAATTCACTCATCTTTCCCCAGGCTCAATCAGCTGTCTACTGCTGAAAAATCGCCTGCCTTGTGGTTCTGACAGAAACCACAGCCAAATGATTTATGTCTGTCTGATTACTAATTTTCTATTTAGACAGCATCAATTCCACGTGTATTTTTAATAGTACCATGGACTGCAGGATTCTGAGTCACCTCAGTCCTTCTTACCCCACAGTAGTTGATATAGCTAAGAGCTGAAAACTATGGCACCTTATGTATGAACAAACATTTTAAATCACATGTTAGTGAGCCCCCAAGTATAACTGAAAAATATTCCAGTGGTCAGGGACACAATTTTTTTCTTTATACTAAACTTGAGTATTCTACTATAGGGAGGGGCAGTTATGGGATTTAAATTTAGGGGTTTGATGGGCTGGGAAGGTGGCTCAGTGGTAGAATGCTTGCCTTGCATGCATGAGGCCCTGGGTTCGATTCCTCAGCACCACATAAGCAAAAAGAAAAAAGCCGGAAGTGGCACTGTGGCTCAAGTGGTAGAGCGCTAGCCTTGAGCTGAAGAGCTGAGGGACAGCGCCCAGGATCTTACTTTTTGCCTGGACCAGCCTGGACCACCAACTTCCTATTTAGCCATTTACACTTCCTACCATAGCTGGGATGACAGGCATGCATGCTCATACTCAGCTGTTTTCCTTCTCAGATGGGGGTCTCTTGAACGGCTACCCTCCCAATCTCAGCCTCTCAAATGCACATGCCTGTAGTACTATCTACTCAGCAGGCTGAAACCTGAGCATCTTGTTTCAAAGCTAGCTTAGACAGAAAATCCTCAAGACTCATATCTCCATTGAATCAGCAAAAAAAATTAAAAATGAGGTATTGCTCAAGTGGTAGAATACTAGTCTTGAGCAAAAATATCTAAACAAGAGCACAAAGCCTTACATTTAAGACCCAGGACAAGACAAAAATAAATAAATACAATCATAATAATACAGGGTGACCCCTATTCATGGGACTTATGAACTTACAAAGAGTCTTCATAGAGAACTACTCCCTGTCCTTCTCTCTCTTCTCCCCACCCCCTTCTTTCTTTCTTTCTTTCTTTCTTTCTTTCTTTCTTTCTTTCTTTCTTCCCCCTATTTGCAGCCTTCAGACAGAAGAGAAAATAAGATTCCATGGTTGAAGTCACTCAGTCTTGGGTATTTTTTTTTTGACAGCCTGAGATTTCTAAGATACCATAATACCCAAGGAATCCACTTCTTAGGATCTCTCAAGCTTCTTGGTTGGCTGTATATCATCTTTTCTGTTCTGCCTCCCAGGTACCCATACGCCCAACTATGCAATCCATTTTAAAAATTCATAAGCATTCTAAGATCCAAACCTAGCATGCAATTCTCCTGTGGTCCCAAAGTTAGTTCACCACTGGAGTACCCTTGTTACAGCTGTATGTGTTCATGTTTATAGTTTGATTGAAATCTCTCAGTCATTCAGCACACTGGCTGCTGCTGCTTCTCTCCTCATAGGTAATCATCTCCCTCTCTTGACTTCTTCATGCAAATGATACGCTGCCCATATTCTGTGGAACAATAAATAACACCTCTGATATCAGCTATTCTGAACACATATACTATATATAATATGTACATGTAACTCTCCATTTCTTGGCCTGTTAAGATTCGGATCTGACGTGACTTTCCCCTCAAAAACAGGTATTTCACGCTTAGTTGCCAGCTAATAAGGGCTTTGTGGTGTGTGTGTGTGTGTGTGTGTGTGTACACACATACACACACATACACATGCATGCACACACTTACTTGTAGCTTTGACAGATCACCTGGGCACTGTTCCTTAGCTTTTGTGCTCAAGGCTAGCATTCTACCAGGGGAGCTACACCTCACTTCTGGCTTTATTGTAGTTAATTGGACTTTCCTACCTGGGCAGGCTTTGAATCGCAATCCTCAGATCTCAGCCTCTGGCATAGCTAAAGTCACTGAGCCTGAGCTCTGATAGACGTTTAAAGAACGGCTGGATCACATGGTCTGGTCCATTCATTGAGGAAAGGAAGTCAGGCCAGGTAAAAGGAAGTATGTCATTGGAATAATTCTCTTAAAGTGTGTATATTGTCTCTTGCCTAGACATACTGGCTGAGAAATAGCTCTTTCTAAACTGCATATTGCATCTTACTACCAACCTCTTTTTAATCCTTCAAGAGTTTCCAACTGTTCTTAGTGAAGTGCAAATTTGGATTAAAAATGCTTACAAGATCAGACTTTGCAGACAGAAATTCTCACCATATAGCCAGAAGAGAGGATTGGGGAAGGGGGTAAGGAAAAGTCAGAGAGAGAGGAGAGGGAGAGAGAAAGAGAGAGAAAAAGAGAAAGAAAGAAGAAAAGAGGGAAAAAGGGAGGAAGAGAGGAAGAGGAGGAGGGAGGGGGAGAGAGAGCGACAGAGAGAGAATATGTGGGTCCAGTTGTCAAACTCCCCTTGGAAGTCAAGCTTCCAATGACCTAAAAGCCCTCCTAGTTTCCACACACTTTCAATAGTGCCTTTTGGGGACTAAATCTTCAAAATATAGGCTAGAGAACACTTAAGATCCAAATTGTAACACTTCTGTAACTCAAACTGTAGCTTTCCTGACAAATCGTATCAAGCAAAACTCAAAGCCAAGGGAGAACACAATTTAGTCGGTGGGTTGATTTTTTATATCATATTTAATTAAGTAGAATAAAATAAGCAAACTTCTTATCATTTGAGAATTCTAATCTGCTATCTCAGAGTCCAAGATGAGCAGCTGGTTGTCATCAGAGGGGCAGAGATGAACTCAGATATCATTCAGAAGTCCAGGCCACCAAATAATTCAAAGGTGCTATATACTCATGTCAGCACTCCACAGACATGGCCTCAGTTTGTGGTGGTTAAGATGCACTGCTTTAAGTACACAGAATACCATCTGTTCTGGCTCCACTGTTGGCTTCCTGTGGAACCTCAGACAAGACTCCTTATCATCTATAAGTTAACAAATGGATTCAGTAAATAACCGTGTTTAGGTTATAACAGTCTATACATCTATTCTTATCATTACTCTCTTGTCCACAACTTCCCTTTTGGTTTTGTTTCACAAGTTCAAGAAAATCTATTAAAAGCCGAGTTCGCTTGCTAGGAAGACCCTAATAGAGAGTGACAACTTAACAGGAGTGAGAAGGGTAGATTATTTTTATTTTCTCTAATTACAAGCAGCACAAGCAGGGGTTGGAAATTAAATTATAAGGGTACTTATCTTCTTCCTCATTTTATAATCCATGGTGAAGCAAATTATATTTTATAATGAAATTTCCAAAGTAGATCATGGGATTCACTTCATAATTTTTATGCCAACTGGCATTTATTCACATTCAAAAACCCACAAGTATGTGGTCCCCTTTTATCCTAGGAAAAAGATCACCAGAGAGCACTCCTATTCTGTGATGGCAAATGGCTCCTCCTCCCCAACAATCCCTGAATGACGGCTTCTAAAGGAACAATACTCCTCTGAGAATGCTCTCTCAGCCTAGCTTTCCCAGTGTGGTGACTCCATTAGTTGCCAGGGCTGAAGGTCATGATTTCATGGATGAAACATCTCAAGCATGTTTACTGCATTTTTATGCAAAGCAGTAAAATAGACATCTCACTCACTGTCAGGAGGTCTTGTTTCTTTTGATGTCTGAATCAGTAACTGCTCCTCTGATGTCTTTCATTTCCCTTTGGAATTTATGTTATCACTTACTACTCTTTATTGGCTTTTGTCTCTTTCCACTCTATATGCTCCAGCATCAACCCTTATACTAATTCTAATTATGTCACCAATTGTCCATTTAACAATCATCACATTGTCTTACTGCAGGTAAAAAACATATATAACCTCATCTGACTTACCTAAGCCACCTTCTAGCTTTCTATTTCTTACATCCCCTCCATCCCAACTAACCTCCCCATTATGTTTCTCATCTATGCTTCTATGCTTTGGGCCTGTTTATTTATTTATTTTGGCGGTTGTGGGGCTTGAACTCTGGGCCTGGGCACTGTCCCTCAGCTTAAGGCAAACGCTCTACCACTTGAACCACAGCACCACTTCTGGTTTTCTGGTGGTTTATTGGAGATAGTAGTCTCAGAGACTTTCCTGTCAGGCTAGCCTAGAACCATGAGATCTCAGCCTCCTGAGTAGCTAGGATTACAGGTGTGAGCTACCAGTGCCCAGCTGAACCTGTTAAATTTTGTCCCCATTCTCCTAGTCATTGTCCCCTGTTTAAAATACTTGATTAGCTTAGAGGTACATTAATGTCCTAAAATATATGCGTACATTGCTTTTGTTAACTCTTTACTTTTAGAGGAAAAATAAAAGCATATTCTGTATGCTTTGAGACAAAACATTTTAAAAATGTACAATTCTAAGCTATCAAAAAAAAGCTAAGACAAATAATCATCTCAGTGAACTAGGATTTCATAAAACTCGCAATATTTGTTGAAGAATTATAAGGTAGATTTTATTTAAGATTACCATAACTACGGGAACCACTGTAGTGTTTTAAAGACACGTGAGATAAGCTTTAAGTCCAAATACGAAAAGATGGGAAGTTTACAACTAGTGAGCAAGGAAAAAAAAGGAATAAGAAACAAATACTGAGAGGAAGCATCGCATCTATACAGGCAACATTCTGGCAGAACAAATCTGACAGGATTCTTGCTGCATGCAGGTCAGGCCAATCAGACACTTATCTAGCAGACGGGAAGGCAAGAAATGCAATTACATGAGAGGATGATCAGATATTGAGACAGCTAGGGGGAGTTGGTAGGATTTCTGCTAAATTTGGACAATGCAGAGGTGAAGAATCTAGAAAGAAGGCAAAGCCTAAATGGGAAAAGGACTCATACCCTCCTTGCTAAGAGTTTGACCAAGAAGAGCCTGTCACTTGCTCTTAAAGGTTTCATGTATCTGTTACCTGAAAATCAGTAGTTACCTCATCTCTTGCACTCACAGAAAGAATAGTTCAGGTTAGATGGCAAAACAAAATGTAACTGTAAGGTATATTAAATAGGTAGATTTCACTGGATAGCCAATGAAGAGAATACGATCTGGTATTCAGGCAGGAAAAGTTTATTTACCGAAGTGCTGCTCCTCCCCAGCGGCCCCCCTCCTCTTTATTGTGCTTGGTTGGAGAGGCATGGCCTCAGAGGGGTGACTGACTCCCAGGCCAGGACTTATCTAGGCCAGGGACAGGAAGAGGTGTGGCCAGGAGGGGGTAAGGTGTGTCCACACTGGATCCGGATGTGACCTCAGGGTCTGGGACCCTCCACCCGCCTATGGTCAGATGAGAGGTATGCCCAGGGATGGCCCAGCCCCTAGTAGGAGGGGGAGGTGACAGTTTCAGGGTTGCCAGTTACCTCTGTAACACAGATACGGGGCAGAAACTTAGCCAAGAGGTAGGGAGGTGTCTGCACTAGGCCTGCATGGCCTGGGGCAGATCCTATAGTAAAAAAAATGAAAATAAATGATAGTAAAGTTTATTAGGAAATGAATACACGTTCAATTAGCATAAATAAATATACAAAGGGGTATTTCACTGCCACAAGAAAAAGATTTTACTTTTAACAGACAAAAAGCAAGTTGTCTCTAAGAACTACCATATTGACCATTAGGCTTTGAATATTTGACATTGGCCTTGAAAACTAGCTCCAGTCTCAGCCTACAGGAATGATGCAACGGGTTAGCCAGAGTCCCCAGGCTGGGAAAGAAATTACAGAATCACAATATACAAATGAGTATCAGTCCACCAGACCCCTAGGGTCAGGAATCTGGGTCTTGGCTTTGATGTTAAAGAACTGGATCTCTTCCAGGCACTCTTCCCTGTTGAGCCACCTTGGGTTTGAATAAAAGCCTTTCATTAGTCCTTAGGCAGTAAGAGACATAGAAAACCTTTGTTACATCCCCACATCTAGGTTTTAAGTTTTTTGTTTGTCTGTAGTGTGGTCCTGGGCTGTCCCTAAGCTTCTTTTGCTGTTCTAAGATAGTATCTAACCCTGCAGCCACAGCTTCACTTTACACATTTCCACAGTTTATTGGAGATAAGAGTAAGGGTTCTTTCCTTTCCCACCTGAGCTGGTTTCAAACTTTGATCTTCAGATTTCTTCCTTTTGAGTAGCTAGGTAGCTAGGATTACAGGTGTGAGCCATCAATTTTCAACAAATATTTGTCACAATTGTTTATTCTTTTTTATTGTTGTGGTACTGGGGTATGAATATAGGGCTTTATACTTGCAGAGCAGGCACTTTACTGCTTGAGCCATACTTCCAGACCTGCAATCTTAAATTACTCAAATCAGGCCATGAAATGTGTTTAAATGTGTGCAGTTAATGTTTATGATGGGAATCTGCTTTGTTCTCAGAGCTCACAGCATTTCTCCCAAGTATAGGCCCACTTACAACCCTTCCCCCAGGGAATCCTGCTGAAGTTCTCCAGCCTGGAATCTTAATCTAAATGTGAAAGCCCACTTTCCCCCATCCCCACCCCTCAGGTGCTTTCCTCCTGTAGGCCACACCCAGCCAAGCTATCAACCTATTATTTTAGGTTCTCGGGAACCAGGCCATTTCAGGCCTACCGCAAACTCAAGGCAACATTCCAGCTACTGTTGACCCTGCCTCACACCCTGTGAACCCTCAAGCTCCTGCGACCCTGCCCCAAAAGCATTACCGTATTCAAGCCCTTCCACCCCTGCCCATTACGCCAAGCCTCTGCTTCCAAGTCTCCTGAATCTCCTCAGATCAGGATGGTGTCCCTCTTCAACTTTCCATTAAAGTTGATCTTGTCTGTTGAGGTCATTCTGTTCTTTTCCTTATTGTAATCCCACCCCTCCACCCCAGTGATTCAGTTTCCTAACAGTTTATATATATTTAATACAAAAAAGATGCCATGCAAACAATAAACTTATTAAATTGTGAGGTTATTAATTATGAATTTGTACTTCAAATTAATTCATTCTTGCCTGAGCCCATTAGATTATTCCTACTTTTGCTTTCCTCTGCCTACTCAATTTATTCACTTCAGAATAAATTTTGTTAATTAGATGACTGATCTATTAGCTATAGTAAGAAAAGAGTTGGGATGAATTTCACTAACTATAAAAGGTTTACAAAACACAAGTACCCTATAAACTTTAACAATTAAACTTCTACTTCTAACATGCTTTTTAAAAATTAACTTACCTTTTTTATAACTGCTCTAATTTTTTCAAGTAGTTAAAAATTTGTTCAGTTTGTTTGAACCACCAAAAAAATTAATTAGCTTAATCATAATCCTAGAGTATGGCAGGGGCCCAGAAATATATCCAAGTTCCAAGATTACTCAAAAGTTTTGAATCAATGTTTTTTTGTTTTTTTCCTTTCATGCAATTGTTTCTATCATATTTATAAGATGATTTCTATGTTGCTTTGTATGTCCCTCCCCCACAGTATAACCTATACTCTTTCACTGTATTTGATGTTGGTATAATTTGTAGAGGGGAAGGGAAAAAACAAAATCGTTTAACTAGGGATACAATGAGATGTACAAGTCGTTATGTCGAAAAACCAACTTAACAACTTTGGGGGGATGGGAGGAGGATCCGGTGGGGAGAGGGGAGGAGTATGGGAAGGGATGAGAAGGGGAAACAAAGAGGAGGCAACAATGCTTGATAAGAAATGTACTGGTTATCTTGCCCATGTAATTGTAACTCCTCTGTACGGTATTCTCATAATAAAAAAAAAGTTTTGAATCAAAAAAGAAAAAATATATATATATATAAATATATATCCAAGTTCATTACTGTTTTGTTTTGGTTTGGGGGGGGCATCTAATATATATATATAGATTTGCTTTGCCTTCAAGATGGATTGTTTTTTTTTTGGGGGGGGGGTCCGGTCGTGGGGTCTGAACTCTGGGCCTGGGCGCTGTCCCTCAGCTCTTCAGCTCAAGGCTAGCGCTCTACCACTTGAGCCACACAGCGCCACTTCCGGCTTTTTTCTTATGTGGTGCTGAGGAATCAAACCCAGGGCCTCAAGCATGCAAGGCAAGTGCTCTACCACTGAGCCACCTTCCCAGCCCAAGATGGATTGTTTCTTGACAAAAGATAATCCCTGTAGCAAAATAAAGTATAGATTCCAAATAGACCAGTATCAAATAACAATGGGTACTTTCCTCTTCACTTAGTAAGATTTCATAATGAAGGCATTACTTTTAGGAGAGGAGTTTCAGCAGAACTCCTCCCTGAATTTGGGTGCAGAAGAGGACTAAAAGACCTGAAGGTCAAGGTAAGTTCCTATACCCCTTGGGCTGATCCTTGAGTTCAAAGTTGCCATACTTTGAGATTTAGGGTAATATTTTCTGAGCCACAATAAAACCATTCCTTGGAATTTAAGGTGATTTAGACCTATTATATGTCTGAATGTTAAACTCTGTATATTTATTTTCTCAAATGAGTGGGTTTACTGATTGTATCTGTCATATACTTCAAAATAAATCTTTCACTTAAAAAAATCAAATATTTTGCTGACTCTGTATTCTTTACCTTATATATGGTATGTTCACATGTACATCTGTAGGGAAGGGGGCACAGAATCAGGAAAAAGGGTGAAAAAGTACAGCCGTGGAACGCACTGGCTGAGCCAGACATTGGTGAAAGTGAACTATATAACTTGTGGATGACAATGGGTGAGAAGCTATAGGAAGAGAATGAGGGAACAGTTGACACTATGTGAAAGGAGACATACTTATTTCCAGATGTATGTAAAGGTAACCCACTGTATATCACCTCTAAAACAACAATAAAGTAAATTGGGGGGAAATTATCAAATACACTACTAAGGAGGCTAAGATCTGAGGATCCTTGTTTGAAACCAGTCCAGGCAGGAAAGGTCATGAGACTCGTAAAATTAACCATCAAAAGGTGGAAGGGCAGTTGTGGTTCAAACTGGTAGAACATAAGACTTGAGCACTAAAGCTCAGGGACAGTGCTCAGGCCCTGAATTCAAGCCCAAGGACTTCCACAAAAAAAAAAAAAAAAAATGGATAAAATTTAAAACTAATTTAAAATCAATGTATCTCCCAGAATTGGTAAGCCATGGAACAAATACATATAGGCCAATCACATTAGATAAATTTTAATTACAATTACCTTTCATGACACAGTAATTGCTATGCTTCCACATATTACATACTTTGATTTTCCTAGTATCTATTTGCCAATTAATAGATTCAAATACCTATCTGACATACATATTCTTTAAACATAAAAAATGAAGGACCACTGTAAGAAAATATTTCCAACCAAACATAACCCATTCAGATTCAATTAATGCTATAGAAACAAATACATTTTCAATGTACATGTTCTGAACTTAAATAGAAATGTGAAAAATAATACATAACCTCCTTATAATTATAATTATATATATATATATATATGTTGCTTTGTTCTAAGTAAACAGAAAGAGCTGGGTGCCAGTGGCTTATGCCTATAATCCTAGCTACTCAAGAGGCAGAGATCTGAGGATCAAAGCCAACCCAGGCAGGAGTGTCTCTGAGACTACAATTAACCACCAGAAAACCGGAAGTGGTGCTGTGGCTCAAGTGGTAGAATGCTAGCAAGCCAGAGTTCAAGCTCCACGACGCTGACGCATAAAGAAAAGAAAAGGAAAGAAACAGAAAGAACAATAAGATGATAGTTTTTCAAAAAAAAAATCTAGTTAAATGTCTTCAGGTCCTAGTGTAATAACTAATTATTATGTTCATATACATAGAGACAGAAAGAAGAAACATGTGTTTGGTCCAAAATCCAGAAGTTGCTCTATTAAACAAACCATTCTCCTGGCTTCATGCCCCACTGCCTCCCTGCATTATGTCTGAAAGTCCTCTCTGCATGATCTCCCTAATTCATCCTCCTGCTTTGTTCTGTGGTCTGGAAATCACCTCCACATTCCTTCCATAAACTGTCCTCACAGGGGAAAGCCGCTCTTCTCCACCCCTTCGTTCCACATTATCTCCACTGTATTTCAGCATTATCTGGAAACACCTAGTCCTATTGCAGTGACTTTCATTTAAGTCTCTGCTACCTCCTTCTAATAACGGACACAATTACAAAAGGAGGAAATTATACACAATAAGCATATACTAAATTCACCTGGATCATACCAGAATCCCTTTATTTGCAGACTCATATAGTAAACAGTTATATATTCCAAAATAAGAAAGGAGGAGGAATGAAAGTTTATGACAATATAACAGAAAATCACTTAATAAAATAAGGAAAACTTTACACATTAACCTGCCCATATAATTGTAACCCCTCTGTACAGTGTGTTCACAAAAAAATAAAAAAATAAAAAAAACATCTTGTCTGTAAAAATAATGCCCAGAATAATGAGATAAATCAAATAGTTGAGATATATAGAGGCTGAATATTTGCTCCCAACTAATCTGCTGAAGTACTTGACTAAAATTCAATATGAAGAAAAGCATGAGATCTACTGTATTTTAATAATAAAATAATTGAGATGAGAAAAATAAAATAAGGAAAACTCACTGAATATAGAAGTCCCAAAGAAAGAGGATCGTAGGTCTTTAAAGCCTCATCTGTACTACTCTAGGAAATTTCGTATTTTCAAATTAATTGTAACTTTCCTAGATTACTTAATGTAAGCAATGAAGCCTATGATAATGCACAATATTGTAAATTTAATAATAGTGCTTCTTATAAAAGGATTAAAAATGATTCCTAAAGTATTTCTTACTGGCTGACTGTAGGAAAATTTTGAAGGAATTTCTCCCATTTGTCGAGTCACAATAATAGAAATAATATTTCAAAGATTACAGCAGTAGCTATTGTCATTTAAAGCAATACAACCTGATAAATCTGAACTATCAACTGACATTTGCCATTTTTATATAGCATTTATATATCTCCAAATAAAATTCATTTTCTTAAATTGGACTTCTTTGCAATTCCCTCAAACTATATTTTGAATGAATACATGGTATAAACACAACCTCTTACTAATTATATTAAATTACCAAAACAGCATGGGGATAAATTGCTATGAAATTAATTCAGTTATACAACTGTTCTTTTCAATAAGCCCAACTTTCTCTGTAATTATGTGCATTACCGTTAATGAACAGCATTTGTATTGGAGGACAATTAACAATCACAATAATGCACATCTTCCAAAGGTAATAACAATGTTCAACCAGCAATCAAAATTCTGAATTTTGTATATTGGTTCTCAAATAGACAAAAACAAAATGGACTACAGAAGATAGTACACACTTTGACCTTTAGGGACACTTTACAAAGTACCATTTCTAAAATAAAATCCTAGTCAGTACTTTGCAACTTGGGCAAATTCAGATTTGAGTGAAGGAAACTATGTGCTAGTAAAATTTATCCCCTTCTTGATTGTTATGAATGGCTAAAAGGGAATTCAAGACAGTAACATCAGACTTATTCTCTAGCTTGGCAACTTCGAACTATCCCATTTTTACAAAAGTCTTTTTCCCCCTTCATAAATGTTCTATTTGCTTTTTTAGCTAAAATGTTATTTAAGTTAAATAATATATATATATATGTCAAGTGAGAAGGATAGATTGTCATCAATTTATGCAATATTAGATAACTATTCAAAAATATTATGCAAAGGTCAAGGGTAGTGACACCAGCCTTGTCATCTCAACTACTCAGGAAACAGGGAATCAGGGGAATTGTGACTTGAGAACAATCTCAGCTACAAGATTAGCAAGTTCCCATGCCAACAAAACACCAGCACAATGGTATATGTCTGTTTTGGCTTTTTTTGTTGTTGTTGTTGTTTTTGGTCAGTCGTAGGGCTTGAACTCTCAGCCTGGGCACTGTCCCTGAGATCTTCAGTTGAAGGCGAGCGCTCTACCACTTGAGCCACAGCACCACTTCTGGTTTTCTGGTTGTTAATTTGAGCTATGTCAAGGACTTTCCTGCCTGGACTGGCTTTGAACCACAATCCACAGATCTCAGCCTCCTGAGTAGCTAGGGTTACAGATGTGAGCCACCAGCACCTGGCATATGTCTGTAATCTTAACTCCATGGGAGGTATTGGAAGGAGAATCTCAGTCCAAGGCTTCACTGGAGCATAAAGCAACAAATCATATCTGAAAAATAACTTAGGAGAAAGGGCTAAATTGTGACTGTAGAGGTGGACTGCTTGCCAACCCTGAGTTCAAACCTCAGTAATGCCAAATATATGTATAAATATACACATATATATAAACATACACATATATATTGTTCGTGATTCATTTCCATAAATGTTATTTTAAATGAGAAGTACAAGTTGTCATGTCCAAAACGAGCTTTACAACGTGGGTGGGGAAGGATTGGTTGGGGGGGAGGGGGGAGGCTGGGAAGGGATGTGAAGGGTAAACAAAGGAGGAGGCTGCAATGCTTGGTAAGAAATGTACGCATTATCCTGCCCATGTAATTGTAACCCCTCTGTACAGTATGTTCACAAATAAAATTAAATTAAAAAAATAAAAAAATAAATGTTATTTTATTGTAAAGATGTTGTACAGAGGGGTTACAGTTACATGAGTAATGAGTACATTTCTTGCCAAGCATTGTTACCCTCTCCTTTGTTGTTCTCCCATTATCCCTTCCCTCCCCTAGTTAGTGATTCTTAATGATTCAATTAGTGGATTATTTATGTTCTAAGTAACTACCTTCACATCTAAAAGAAAGTAGACTCAAGATTGAGGCCAAATTATTTGTGGGTTGTTGCTGTTGTTTCTTATTTTAAGATATGGTCTCCTTTCATAACTGAGGTAGGCCTTGAACTATATCTCCAGCCTCATCCTCCATAGTGCTAGAATTACAGGTGGGCACTCATACAGCTCTCATCTTGGTTTTCATTTTCACCTCTTGCAAAATCTCTGGGGTTCCAAGGGAACTGAATTTCAGGAAAGAAGATAACTTTAATATGGATTTTTAAAAAAAAACTATAGAATGTCAGGAAATACTACACTTACACACAATTCTTGCTCCACAGTATGTCACAGCTAATCAGTAGTACCTACCTTCTAAACAGTGAGCTTACTTCTTTCTATAGTTCAGTTTTCATTGTATTTGCCTATTCTGGGCTTTAAGCTTAGAGCCTAGCACTTTATCAGTTAAGTGTTTTATCACTGGAGCTAAGCCCTAGTGCTTTTGCTTTTCAATGTGGCTTTTTAGCTAGAGTCTCTCTCTTTGGCTAGACTGCTTTGGACTCCCTGATCTTCCTTTGTCCTCCTACCAAACCGCTAGGACCATGGGTACCATAAGTAGCTTGCTTCTAAGAGACAATCTTACTAATTTATGCCCAGGCCTGGCATGAACTGTGATCTACCTGTTTTCATCTTCCTGTAGCTGGGATTACAGGTGAAGGCTAACACACCTGGCTGAATTTACATTCTCAGAGTAGTGAATTGCACATATGTCCACAT
Source organism: Dipodomys ordii (assembly GCF_000151885.1). Taxonomy (NCBI): domain Eukaryota; kingdom Metazoa; phylum Chordata; class Mammalia; order Rodentia; family Heteromyidae; genus Dipodomys; species Dipodomys ordii. The sequence goes on along the minus strand of NW_012267221.1, from coordinate 35,134,108 downwards.
TTTACTTGAGAATAGCAAGGGCTTCCATGAATACATCATCAAAGCCAACAATAAAAAAAAAATGAAGTTATTGTCCAAAACTTTTCTCTTTCTTTATAGATATAAGTAATAAAGGCCTATGAATTTGGAAAACAAGAACTAATATAGTTAATGGGAAATATTTTAAACTAAATGTGAAAATTGAGCTCAAAGTTATCAATTGAAATTATTTTTCCCATGTGAAAATATAATACAAATACAGAAACATCCAAAAATATTTCATTTTCACAATTATAGGTTCAGAGAGACACAGAAACAGAGAGAAAGAAACAATAGTCATCCGGGCTGGGAAGGTGGCTCAGTGGTAGAGTGCTTGCCTTGCATGCAAGAGGCCCTGGGTTTGATTCCTCAGCACCACATAAGCAGAAAAAAAAAAAGCGGAAGTGGCGCTGTGGCTCAAGTGGTAGAGCGCTAGCCTTGAGCTGAAGAGCTCAGGGACGGCACCTAGGCCCAGAGTTCAGGCCCCATGACTGGACCCCAAAAAAAATAAGAAAAAGAAACAATAGTCATCCAAGGTTTGTTAGTTCTAAGGTGTATTCTGAGTCTTGTTTTCAGAAGACATAGAATGAAGATTCTCTATGATGTTAACACCAAAATTCCAAATGTGCATAAAGCTAAGGTATTGTCTTTATTTGCTCACTTAGGTGTCCCTAAAAAATGAATAGGGGTTTATTCAAAATTATTTTTTGTGTACTGGTACTGGCTTAAACTCAGGGCCTCGGTGCTGCCCCTTAGCTTTTGACTCAAGGCTTGGCATTTTACCACTTGAGCCACAGGTCCATTTCCAGCTTTTTGGTGGTTAACTGGAGTTAAGAGTATCACAAGACTTTCATGACCTGACTGGATTGGAACCACAATCTTCAGACATAAGCTTCTTTTTTTTTTTAAGCTAGTCTTGGGGCTAGTCAGGGCCAGGGCACTGTCCCTGAGCTTCTTTTGCTCAAGGATAGCACTCTACCACTTGAGCCACAGACCCAGTTCCAACTTTTTCTGTTTATGTCGTACTGAGGAATCAAACCTAGGGCTTCAAACATTCTAGACAAGCACTCTATCACTAACCCACATTCCCAGCCCAGACCTCAGCTTCTTAAGTAGCTAAGATTACAGGCATAAACCCCCAGGGAATTTCTAGAATCTTTATAAAACTATACTAATCTTTGTAAGATAGCAAATGCAGTGGTCATTACAAATGTTACATGTCACTTATTCATAGTAAGTGAGAAAATTGAAGTAGTCACTCCCAAACATTTTTTTTGTTTGTTTCTGTATTTTTTTTTTTTTTTTTGGCAGTCATAGGGTTTGAACTCTGGACCTGGGCACTGACCCTGAGCTCTACAGCTCAAGCCTAGTGCTCTGCCACTTGAGCGACAGAGCTACTTCTGGTTTTCTGGTGGTTAACTGGAGATAGGAGTCTCAAGGACTTTCCTACCAAGGCTGGCTTTGAACCTCTATTCTCAGATCTCAGCCTCCTGATTAGCGGATTACAGCCACGGGCTTCTGGATCCCCAACTATTCTTTAGTACACAATACTGAAAGAGAAAATCAATTTCAGGCTTACCACAAACTATACTATTTTGAAGTAAGCAGGAAATGGGGACTTATTGAGCTCAAATTGAGTCATTAACTGTGTTCTGATGAAAAATAATCAGGCATAGCAAGCAAGCATCATTAGAATTGCTGAAAACATTTTCTCAGCAAAAACAAAAAACAAAATCGAACTAACAAAATTAGCAAATAAGAGAGCCTGAAAAGATTAAGTGTTGTTTTCTGAGTCTTCTTCTGGAAGAAAAATTGGGAGCCATTCTCCTTAAAATTAAAGGTCTAAATCCCAATGCCTTATCTTGAGTGTTTGGAAGCAAAAGGATTTCTATGTTCTAAGTTTATATAATTTCTCTTCTTCGAATTTGAATATATTTTAGGCTCCCATAGGAACAAACTTAAGCTTCCTGACACCAGCCTCTAATATGTTTAGGGACCAGAGCTCAAGGCAGCCAACCACACAACTGGCTTCTGTGACTATCTCTGAATTCATTATTACATTCAAATAAAATAATTCCCTTATCCTGTAGAGGTTTCAGAAGACACATTGTAATAGTGCACTTCAAATCACAAACACATATCACTCCACAAAGTCAAATTTAAATAAAAATCACCTTTTCCATTCAGCAATGGGAAAAGGGGTTTTTAAAGAAAAAAGAGGTCTTTGACATTAAAACGACTAGTATATGCATGCATATATATTCTGAATATTCTCTAGTAATTCATAAGAATACGTTACAGTACTAGCTCAACTACAACAACCACTTACTTCCATTTACTCCTATTTTTATATGTTTATTATTTTTGATCACAGAAAATGTAAAATAAGAAGCTATTAAGCATTGTGCTGCAGATGTTATTGCTTAATAAACTGATGGATACTCAGTCTGTTTTCTTTTAAATTGACCTACTGCTCTGAAAGAAAAATGCAGTGTAGTATATTGAACTACAAAAATAGCACTGCTGGACATGTGAAACTAAACACTAAAGAGTTCACAAGTATCATTAATGGATCAAGAATTAGTTCATCAAATACATACAGGCACATAAACAACAAATGACATATCCAGGTAAGGTGTTTGAAAGGTAAAATAACATATGGAAATGTGTACAGCAGAGAAGTCAAGCACTGGAAATAAAACACAGGGCAAATGGCTCTTCGTAGGTGTGCAATAAATGTTGTTGGAAATTATTCAAACTATTAAGAAAATTATGTGGCTATAAGGAAAAGAAAGCTTACATCATAAAGCTTACATCTCGAGCATTCTTTCTAAGAAGGGAACCAAGTTCTACAAATATATGTGTAAACTTTTCATAAAGGCAAAATTGAGCTAAACCTAAAGAAAACTGGTCATGAACATAAATATAAAGTAAAATAAAAATGATGAGTTTGCTGATCTTTTCTCTTTAAATAAAAAGACTCAACTATAACTATAAAAAAACTCCCCCAATATTTTTGAAAAGAAAAATTTATCATTATGATTGAAGTGTGAAAAATCATATTTTTTGAAAATTATGAGATGTTATTACATTATATTCTAGATAAATACATTCCTATTTTATGCTCATATATTCAACTGGGCCAGCTGAGTCAGAAGCACTATCACCTTTATCTCTAAAAGCCTGCTAACATTATTTCTACTTTTCAATTCTGAAAGAAAGTTTGTTTCTTCACTGTGGAAGTGGGAAAGTGAAATCTCAGTCAGAAACACTTTGCACTGTGATTCATAAAGACAATTTCACAGAGCCAGCTGACAGTCCCACAACCTCAAATTCACAAAGAAGTACAAACCACAAGAAATAAAAGCCACAAACTCCCATGCCCATGGAAGTAGACCAAAACCCCTGAAAAAAAAAAAAGCTAAAATAAAAACAACTTTAACAAAAGTAGAGTCTAAGTGGCAGCAAAGATTTTAAATCTTGGTATTACGAAGTGGTAAGCCATTAACAACAGAGATTACTCTAAATTATACTTCAGTTAGAAGAGCCAAGTCAGCATCCATGTATTGGGATGCCTTCTGTAACACAATGTGGATATGTAAGTTGCAATATTTTTCTACTTTAATTGTATGGCCTATATCTATGCTCTTTGAGAATACCCAATTGAGTTATTCGATTTCGGTGGAAAATCATCTGCTGGCATCCCAGGTCTTCAGTTCTCACTGACCATGAAAACAAAGAAGCAAGGTCAAGGTCAAAGGGCTGAAGTTTCAGCACACAGAGTCCAAATCTAGGAGACAGATAGCAACAAAGTGTGGGCTTTGGCAAAGTACATCCACACAAACAGCATCAGGCCCGGGCTCTTCCATAGGGAGGCTAGGCTGATAAGGAAGGGTCAGACTTTCCTCCTCTAGCCTTTCTTCCTCACTCTCCTTAGTTATATCCAACTGGGGTTTTGTTTTGTTTTGTTGGGTTTTGGCCAAGAAGACTGATCTTAGTCACCCAAAAATTCTCACTGCAGAAGAAACCCCTTACTTAAGGCCAAGTACAACCAACAGCCCCTTTCCAATTATCCCCTCCAACTTCCCCAAGTCTCTTTCATGCCTGGCTACTGAGCTCAGTTGAGTTTGGCTGCTTGCCAGCTTCCTCTCTTCTTTCCTTGTCACTCGTAAAAAACTTGGAAAATACTCCTGGACAGCTCAAGGAGACCTTTTAATTATGCAATGGAGCAGTACCTTAGTCTGGCCGCTGTTTTTTTCAGTATTGCTTGTAATCACCAGCGACTGCATGCTCACAACTGAGGAGTTTTCTAGCAAGGCTACTTGTTTATGTGAGGGTGGGGGGGTAGTGGGGGAGAGAAAAGACTGGCAGAGAAAGTTGGCAATTTGCAAATCTGAAAAATGTCCAGTTCTTCACAGAGTTTCCTAACCCCCTGACATTCACTGGGTCTCCTAATCTTCCGTCTTTTAGGACCTAATCACCCATGAGGCATTACACAGAATCATCAAGTATCTCAGTCCCCTGCAAGCTCTACAAATTAACCATGGTAACGAGAAAGCTCCACAAAACTTGGTATTCTCACATGTTGGTGCAATCTTTTTTAAAAAGCAAGCTCAAACAAACTTATGATGTCTTTCCTAATTATGTCACATTCTGCCAAACCTGTAAAGTTAATGAGTGCCCGTCAACGTCTGATTGCAAAGGAAAGGCAAAAGCTTTGTTGGGAATAGCAACAACAATTATAATAACAATAACAACAATAATAATACCATCCAGAGAGAGAGAGAGAGAGAGAGGAGAGAGAGAGAGAGATGCCTTGACCGTCTTTCACTTGGAATTTATCCAACGCTTACCAAGTGGACGCGCCAAGCCCAACACCAGCTACGTCTTCCTTACTCCGCCTCGGCACGAGGTTTCCAGCTGCCGCGTCCAGCTTTCCCCGTTCAAGTCCCATTCAACATTGTAAACACATTCCAAGAAAACCAGCCTGCCCAGACTTCCCTCCCGCCGCAGCCCGGGATTACCTGAGTTCGGACTGCCCCTGCTTCTCTGATCCGTACAGCGAAGCCACGAGGGGCGGGGAGGGGAACCCGGGCCAGCGAGCTTCGCCACGGGACGCGGGACTCCAGGTCACCCGCCCCCCCCTCCGTGTACCCCGCGCCCCTCGCAACGCGGCGCCCTCCAAAAAGAGCCGCTGCGCTCGCCCGGCCGGAGGGCTAGCTAGCCATGTGGACACCGCCCCTGAGCGCGGGCCCAACCCGCGCGGGGCTTTAAAAGTCTCCGCCGCCGCCGCCGGGCCTCGGAGCCCCGCGCCCCCCCCCTCACCCCCATCCCCGGGGCCAACAATAGGAAGCCGGGCTGGAAGAAGTTCGCTCTCCGGTCGCCTCTCGGGGGACCCAGCGATGACTTTTGCCGGCTTGGCCGCGTCCAGTCCCCTGACTCTCCACCACCTCCTCCCAGCTCCCGTGCACCGGCCCCCCAAACTTAGCACACACGCACGCACACCGACGAAAACAGAGGCTCCAGGACGCCTGACCTCACCGAGCACTGCCATCGCCGGCATCAACAGGTCTTAGCCTCCGTAAGCTGCCCGAGGGCTCCCGGGCGCTCTTTCCGGCTGCTCGGTCGTGCAACCTGCCGGGGCAGCAGCCCGCGGCGACGCGGAGC